>NW_024055653.1:0-84207 GCF_902713615.1 Scyliorhinus canicula | reverse complement strand
AACAAGTGTGTGAATGGACTGGAGGGGTTACTGGGTTTAGGTGAATAGATTCACAAATCGTGTGAAGCAGGAATGCAGTTTAAAAACACCCAAACAATTGATCAAACATGTGAGTTCATTTCGGAATGAATAGAAATGAGAAAACATCACGGCAGCACGGTAGCATAGTGGTTAGCATCAATGCTTCACAACTCCAGGGTCCCAGGTTCGGTTCCCGGCTGGGTCACTGTCTGTGCGGAGTCTGCACGTCCTCCCCGTGTGTGCGTGGGTTTCCTCCGGGGTGCTCCGGTTTCCTCCCACAGTCCAAAGATGTGCGGGTTAGGTGGATTGGCCATGCTAAATTGCCCGTAGTGTCCTAAAAAGTAAGGTTACGGGGGAGTTGTTGGGTTACGGGTATAGGGTGGATACGTGAGTTTGAGTAGGGTGATCATTGCTCGGCACAACATCGAGGGCCGAAGGGCCTGTTCTGTACTGTTCTAAATCTAAATCACAAAACCTATTGGAATACTGCACTGTTGTGGGTTTTATGAAATATTAGAGTGGGGGTGATATCTGATCCTGTTGGAGTAGGTCAATAGAAAACAGAGATAGGGACATTTCACTTCATACAATAAAAATCAAACATCTTCAAAACACAGCCAAACTCTTCCTGTTTTCAACCTATTCCAAAGTTAAAACACACAGAGGTCCACAGAATGGAGCGACAACTCACCAATAAAATACATCATTTCAAAATAGAACCAGCTGATGTCAGTTCAGTTACTGAACCACATACAATACAATTCCACACGGACAGATAGTCTCAGTAATAGAGGGATAATTAGATCAGATATTCCACTCTGGTTAGTGACCACACTCAGTACAATTCTACACTGACAGATACTCCCAGTAATCCTTGTTCGCGCTGTCAGATATTCCACTCTGGTTACTGACCCACACTCAGTACAATTCTACACTGACAGATACTTCCAATAATCCTTGTTCCCGCTGTCAGATATTCCACTCGGGTTACTGACCCACACTCAGTATGATTTCATTCTTCCTGCCACTAAACCTTCCTTCAGAGAGATTGCCTTCACTGAGATCCAATCTGACATTGAACAAGATTCCACACAATATAACAACTTTATTGATCAGAGATGCCGTGAGTGACAAACAGGTTTATTGTAAGTTGGTGAAATGGATTCAAACCCTAGACATTATGAACGAGATTTGCATTTAGTGAATTATATCGTTGACCAGGTGTCTGTATAACAGAGAGCAGGAGGTCAGCGTTAAACATTTATAGTCGCAGTGTAAATTCAGAGAGCCGCTCACACACAGATTTATACAAATTCAAAGGCGATAGTCACTGACCAGGAACACCAACAATAGCCAGAATTGGGTAGAATATTTTCTCAGCAAAATCAATTGGATCAAGCATTTTCACTGTGAAGTGATGTGTCCTTTCCTGCGATTGGCAATCTCTCACTCTGAAACTCTGAGGTTATATATTCTCCAAACTTTTAATTAAAACCCCGTGGAGCCACCTCAGGGATATTGAGGTTGTGACATCCTTTAATTTATTTTTCAAAGATGTGAACAAACAGATTATAATATTGTGTTCAGCGAAAGCAAATATTATTTTTTGAATGAGTGATCTCTTTCCAAACACTGGACTGTGTTGATCACATTGACTAACAAATAATAACAGAAATAATGCTGTCCACTCAGACACCATCAGTCCCATCTGAAGATCTCAGATGGTTTCAGTGATATCCCTCACTAGCTGTCTCTTTAACTGTCACCATTCAGTGATTCAGTTCCAATTGTCGGTGTGTTTCTCTGGATGGGTCCACTGCACTCTGGGATATAGCTGCCTCTGTAACTGTGACCTTTCAGTGATTCAGTTCCAATTGTCAGTGTGTTTCTCTGGGTGGGTCCACTGCACTCTGGGATGTAGCTGTCTCTGTAACTGTGACCATTCAGTGATTCAGTTACAATTGTCAGTGTGTTTCTCTGGGTGGGTCCACTGCACTCTGGGGTGTAGCTGTCTCTGTAACTGTGACCATTCAGTGATTCAGTTCCAAATGTCAGTGTGTTTCTCTGGGTGGTTCCACTGCACTCGGGGGTGTAGCTGTCTCTTTAACTGTGACCATTCAGTGATTCAGTTCCAATTCTCAGTGTGTTTCTCTGGGTGGGTCCACTGCACTCTGAGATGTAGCTGTCTCTGTAACTGTGACCATTCAGTGATTCAGTTCCAATTGTCAGTGTGTTTCTCTGGGTGGGTCCACTGCACTCTGGGATGTAGCTGCCTCTGCAACTCTCACCATTCAGTGATTCAGTTCCAATTGTCAGTGTATTTCTCTGTGTGGGTCCACTGCACTCTGGGGTGTAGCTGCCTCTGTAAATGTGACCATTCAGTGATTCAGTTCCAATTGTCAGTGTGTATCTCTGGGTGTGGTAACTGCACTGTGGGATATCGCAGCCTCTAACTAGTGGAATCACGGTAGCATGTTGGTTAGCATAAATGCTTCACAGCTCCAGGGTCCCAGGTTCGATTCCCGGCTGGTTCACTGTCTGTGCGGAGTCTGCACGTCCTCCCCGTGTGTGCGTGGTTTTCCTCCGGGTGCTCTGGTTTCCTCCCACAGTCCAAATATGTTCGTGTAGGTGGATTGGCCATGCTAAATTGCCCGTAGTGTCCTAAAAAGTAAGGTTAAGGGGGGGGGGGGTGGTGTTGTTGGGGTTACGGGCATAGTGTAGGTACGTGAGTTTGAGTAGGTGATCATTGCTCGGCACAACATCGAGGGCCGAAGAACCTGTTCTGTGCTGTACTGTTCTATGTTCTAACTGTGACAATTAAGTGATTCAGTTCCAATTGTCAGTGTGTTTGCCTGGGTGGTTCCACCGCACTGGGATGTTGCTGTCTCTGTAACTGTGACCATTCAGTGATTCAGTTCCACTTGTCAGTGTGTTTCTCTGGGTGGGTCCACTATACTCTGGCATGTTGCTGTCTCTGTAACTGTGACCATTCAGTGATTCAGCTCCAATTGTCAGTGTGTTTCTCTGGGTGGTCCCACTGCACTCTGGGGTGCAGCTGCCTCTATCTGTGACCATTCCTTTATCTGATATCAGTATTTTCTGAAGGTGCATAGGTAGCAAATTTCAATTTCTCCAAATTCTGGAACTATTTAATGCCCAAAATATGTGATGCCATATCTAAATCTGATTCAGCCCCTCAAACAAAGAAAATCTTTAGAATCATTGGAACCTGAGAAAACTCAAATGCTGCAGCGCATTGAAACTCAACACCTCAGAGAGCAGTATTGGAACATATTCAGCTGTGAAAACTAATTCCCCGTTTCTCACTGATACCAGCTGACCGTCTGATACACTTTAACCAGGAGAGAGGCGGGCTGAGATGTGGAGGATGCGAGAACTGGTCTGTGAGTTGTGCTGATAGAAGACAGTGTGAGAGAGGGTGGGAGGAGATAGAATGGGAGAGAAAATGGGTGGGAGAAATAAAGGTAAAACGAGAGAAGGAGGTAGATTGTCTGACAGAAAGGGAAGCAGGGAGTGGAGACCGAGTGGGTGAGTGGATGAGGGAGGCAGATTGTGTGAGAACGATGGTGTATAGAATACTAACATAATCTTAGACATAAGTAAAGGAGATAGCTACTGAGTGACTGAGAGAGTGGGAGAGGGAAAGAGTGTGAGAGAAAGTGTGAGAGAGGGAAAGATTGTGAGAGAATGTGTGAGGGGGGAAAGAGAGTGAGAGAACGTGAGACAGATAGAAAGAGTGTGAAAGAAGGTGTGAGTGAGGAAAAGAGTGTGAGAGAACGTGAGACAGAGAGGAAGAATGTGAGAGATAGTGTAAGAGAGAGAGGGAAAGTGTGAAAGTGTGAGGAGGAAAGAGTGTGAGATAAAATGTGAGAGAGGGAAAGAGTTTGAGAGAAAGTGTGAGAGAGCGGAAGAGAGTGAGAGAGGGAAAGAGTGTGAGAGAAAGGGTGAGGAAGAAAGAGTTTGATAGAAAGAGTGAGAGAGGGAAAGAATGTGATAGAAAGTGTGAGAGAGGGAAAGGGTATGAGAGAAAGTGTGAGAGAGGGAAAGAGAGTGAGAGAGGGAAAGAGTGTGAGATAAATTGTGAGAGAGGGAAAGAGTGTGATAGAAAGTTTCGAAGTGAGATGTGAGAGAGGGAGGGAGGAAGGCATTGAAGGTGGGTGAGAGAGGGAGTTGGATAGTGAGACGGGAACAGAATGTGACAGTGGAGTAAGTGTGACACAAGGGGAAATGTGTCAGAGAGAATGGGACAGAGGGAATGAATATCAATGAAGAAGAAAGTATGAGAGGCAGGAATTTGAGTGTGTGAGAGAGTGTGAGAGAGGGACAGACTGTGAGAAAAGGAGGGTGTGAGAGAGGCAGCGTGAGAGAGGGTGGGAGTGTGGAAAAGGGAAGGTGTGTGAGTGAGGGAGGGAGTGTGAGAGAGGGAGTGTGAGAGAGGGAGGGAGTGTGAAAGTGGGAGTGTGAGAGAGGGAGGGAGTGTGAAAGAGGGAAGGTGTGTGAGTGAGGGAGGGAGTGTGAGAGAGGGAGGGAGTGTGAAAGAGGGAAGGTGTGTGAAAGAGGGAGGGTGTGAGTGAGGGGAGGGGGTTTGTTGAGGAGAGGGAGTGTGAAAGAGGGAAGGTGTGTGAGTGAGGGAAGGTGTGTGAGTGAGGGAGGGAGTGTGAGTGAGGGTGAGAGAGGGAGGGAGTGGGATTGAGGGAGGGAGTGTGAGAGAGGGAGTGTGAAGACCCGGGAGGGAGTGTGAAAGAGGGAAGGTGTGTGAGGAGGGAGGAGTGTGAGAGAGGGAGGGAGTTTGAAAGAGGGAAGATGTGTGAGTGAGGGAGGGAGTGTGAGAGAGGGAAGGTGTGTGAGTGAGGGAGGATGTGTGAGAGAGGGAAAGTGTGAGAAGGGAGGGGAGTGTGAAAGAGAGGAAGGTGTGGAGTGAGGGAGGGAGGTTGAGAGAGGGAGGGATGTGTGAAAGAGGGACGGTGGTGTGAGTCAGAGAGGGAGGTGAGAGGGCGTCAGTATGAGAGAGGGAGGGACGTGTGGAAGAAGGAAGGTGTGTCAGTGAGTGAGTGAGGGAGTGTTGTGAGAGAGGGAGGGTGAGAGAGGGAGGGTGTGAGAGAGGGGTCGTGAGAGATGGAGGGAGTGTGAAAGAGGGAGTGTGAGAGAGGGAGGGAGTGTGAAATGGGGAAGGTGTGTGAGTGAGGGAGGGTGTGAGAGAGGGAGTGTGAGAGAGAGGGAGTGTGAGGGAGAGGGAGGGAGTGTGAAAGAGGGAAGGTGTGTGAGTGAGGGAGGGTGTGTGAGAAAGGGAGGGAGTGTGAGAGAGGGAGGGAGTGTGAGAGAGCGGGGTGTGAGAGATGGAGGGAGTGTGAAAGAGGGAGTGTGAGCGAGGGAGGGAGTGTGAAAGGGGAAGGTGTGTGAGTGAGGAAGGGAGTGTGAGAGAGGGAGTGTGAGAGGGAGGGAGTGTGAGAGAGGGAGAGTGTGAGAGGGAGGGTGTGAAAGGGGGATGTTGTGTGAGTGAGGGAGGGAGGGTGAGATGGAGTGTGAGAGGGAAGGAGTGTGAGAGAGGGTGTGAGAGAGGGAGGGAGAGTGAAAGGGGGAAATTGTGTGAGTGAGGGAGGGAGTGTGAGAGAGGGAGGGAGTGTGAAAGAGGGAAGGTGTGTGAGTTAGGGAGAGAGTGCGAGAGAGGGTGTGAGAGAGGGAGAGGCTGTGAGAGGGAGTGTGAGAGAGGGAGGGAGTGTGAGTGAGGGAGGATGTGAGAGAGGGAGGGAGTGTGAGTGAGGGAGGGTGTGAGAAATGAAATGAAATGAAATGAAAATCACTTATTGTCACGAGTAGGATATAATTTGAGAGAGGGAGGGAGTGTGAGAGAGGGTGTGTGAGAATGGGAGGAAGTGTGAGAGAGGGTGTGTGAGAGAGGGTGAGAGAGGGAGGGAGTGTGAGAGAGGGAGTCTGAGAGAGGGTGTGTGAGAGATGGACGGATTACGAGAGAGGGCGAGAGTGTGAGAGAGGGAGGGTGAGAGAGGGTGAGAGAGGGAGGGAGTCTGAGAGAGGGAGTGTGAGAGAGGGAGGGTGAGAGAGGGAGAGAGTGTGAGAGAGGGAGTGTGAGAGAGGGGGTGAGAGAGAGGGAGGGAGTGTGAGAGAGGGAGGGTGTGAGAGAGGGAGGGTGTGAGAGAGGGTGTGATAGATGGTGGGAGTGTGAGAGAGGGTGAGTGTGAGAGAGAGAGAGTGTGAGAGATGGAGGGTGTGAGAGAGAGAGATTGTGAGGGAGGGAGAGTGAGTGAGGGAGGGAGTGTGAGAGAGGGAGGGAGTGTGAGAGAGGTAGGGAGTGTGAGAGAGGGAGGTTGTGAGGGAGGGAGATTGAGTGAGTGAGGGAGTGTGTGAGAGGGAGGGAGTGTAAGAGGGAGAAAATGTGAGAGAGGGAGGGTGTGACAGAAGGAGAGAGTGTGAGAGGGAGGGAGTGTGAGAGAGGTTTAGAGAGGGAGGGTGTCTGAGAGAGGGAGTGTGAGAGGGGTGTTAGAAAGGGAGAGAGTGTGAGAGATGGAGCGTGAGAGAGGGAGTGTGAGCGAGGGATTGAGTGTGAGAGAGGGAGTGTGAGAGAGGGAGGGAGTGTGAGACTGGGAGAGTGCGTGAGAGAGGGAGGGAGTGTGTGAGAGAGGGAGTGTGAGAGAGAGGGAGGGAGTGTGAGAGAGGGAGAGAGGGAGAGAGGGACGGAGAGTGTTTGAGAGAGGGAGGGAGTGTGAGAGAGGGAGGGAGTGTGAGAGAGGGAGGGATTGTGAGAGAGGGAGAGAGTGTGAGAGAGGGAGGGTGTGTGAGAGAGGGAGTGTGAGAGAGAGGGAGGGAGTGTGAGAGAGGGAGAGAGGGTGAGAGGGAGGGAGAGTGTGTGAGAGAGGGAGGGAGTGTTAGAGAGGGAGGGAGTGTTTGAGAGGGAAGTAGTGTGTGAGGGGGAGGATGAGAAATGGCGAGAGGGTGAGAGGTGGTGTGAATGTGAGAGAGGGAGAGAAAGCAAGGGAGAGATAGAGTGTGAGGCAGTCTGCTTGGAGATATGGGATCTGGGTATCATGGGGAAAACACAATCCGGATGAATACATTTGCTGAGTAAACAAACTGTTCCTAAATTATAAACTCAGATACTGGTTCAAGTAAATATTCGGAATGCAGTATCTACCATTGAAGGTGTGGATAATTGACAGTGTGATAGGTCAGTTATTGTGCAGAGCTGGAATAGAACTTGTCTTTCCCCAGTGAGAGGCCAGAAAGCAAACACGTGGCACAGACACTTTTAACAATAATTGTAATGAAACCTGAAAAAAGGTAGAACTTCCTCTGATTATGAAATGTGCGTCTGTTTTTATTGGGAGCAACACAGATGTTTTCAATATGAAAAGCACAGGCAGCTCCCAGGGTCAGACAGATTGGACCTTACAATGCAGTTGATGCTGTGAAGTAACCAGTCAGCTAAAGCAGACGCTGGGTTCACACATGGACACAGTGAATAGAAAGGATTACAGTGAGAATACTGGCGGTGGTGGGGAACATGGAGGGGACCTGCAGGTGTTGGCCCACATCCTCTCACAGCCAGACAACATCCAAAGCCTGAAAAGTGAGTGAAGTACCGAAGGAGAGCAATTCATTCCGTTTGTCCTCAGCCTGTCTATCGATGGGCAGATCATTCAATCCGACTGCACCGCCCTTTCCCTGGAGACATACATTTGATTTCTGTCACTCCTACCATTCCCTGTGAAACCACTGTTGTATCTGCCTACACCAGTGTCCCCGGCCGTGCAGACCAGATCAGAACCACTCGCTGTGTGAATGGTTTAGATGCAGGTTTCCCTTTGGGATGATTGGATTGGCTGGGGCTGGGTTATTGGCAATAAAAGACCATGATGAGAGATTCGTTCCACACACTTCAGGTTGTATAAATTTTGGATAATCTGGATATAAATGAACTGTTTCCATGAACAATATAAATATATGTTGGAAAGATGTAACTGAAATATATTATCATGCAGATACATTCATCAGAAAGTAATGCAGAGCAGGAACTGATAACAAATGACAACATGGAGAGACTACAGGGCCACTCACACCTCCTCCAACATTCAATTTAATCACTGCTCAGCTTCTGCCTCAATGTCATTTCCCGCTTGTTCCTCTCATTACCTTTCATTACCTCATTTCCTGTGAGAATAACGGAGACAGACCCCAAAGCAACATTTCAAACCGATCTGGACATTGAAGGTCATAAGACCAGAAGACATTGGAGCTGAACTTGGTCACCAGGCCCATCGAGTCTGCTCCGCCATTCAATCGTGGCTGATATGTCTCTCATCCTCAATATCCTACCTTCTCACCTTCTCCCCATAACCCCTGATCCCCTTATTAATCAAGAACCTATCTATCTCTGTCTTAAAGACACTCAGTGATTTGGCCTCCACAGCCTTCTGCGGCAAAGAGTTCCACAGATTCACCACCCTCTGGCTGAAGAAATTCCTCCTCATTTCTGTTTTAAAGGATCATCTCTTTCGTCTGAGATGGTGTCCTCTGGTTCTAGTTTCTACTACAAGTGGAAACATTCTGTCCACATCCACTCTATCCAGGCCTCGCAGTATACTGTAATTTCAATAAGATCCTCCCTCATCCTTCTAAACTCCAACGAGTACAGAGCCAGAGTCCTCAACCGTTCCTCACATGAGAAGTTCTTCATTCCAGGGAGCATTGCAGTTAACCTCCTCTGGACCCTTTCCAAGAGAAGCCCATCCTTCTTCAGATACGGGGCCCCAAACTGCTCACAATGCTCCAAATGGGATCTGACCAGTTCCTTATACAGCCTCAGAAGTACATCCCTGTTCTTGTACTCTCGCCCTCTCGACATGAAATCTAACATTGCAATTTCCTTCCTAACTGCCGACTGAGCCTGCACGTTAACATTAAGACAATCGTGAACAAGGACTCCCAAGTCCCTTTGTGCTTCCTGTTACAATCAACTCTAGCCAGCTCCTCCCTCATGTCTTTGTGGTTACCCCGCTTTAATTGTAATGCCGTTACATCTGACTCCAGCTTCTTCCTCTCAAACTGCAGGGTAAATTCTATCATATTGTGGTCACTGCTCCCCTGGGGTTCAATTTAGTTTTAATTCTCCCGGGTGACACTAACATACCTCCCAGCCAGGATAGTGATGCCCCTCCAGTTTAGATGCTGCCCACCCTTCTTGTCCAGGTCCCACCTGTCCCGGCAGATACCCTAATGGCCCAGAAATCTGAAACCCTGCCTCCTCCACCACCAGTTTAGCCCCGTGTGTAGCTGCTCTATCCTCTTATTTCGAGCCTCTCTCACGTGGCACATGGAGTAATCCCTAGAGGTCCTGCTCTTTAGCTGACTGCCTAACTCCCTGAACTCCTTCTGCATGACCCCATCACTCTCCTGCCGATGTCGTTAGTACCTGTGTGAACTGAGACCTCTGGCTGTTCACCCACCCCCTTCAGGGCGTCCTTTATTCGTTCAGCGACAACATTGACCCTGGCACCAGGGAGGCAACATACCGACCTGGAGTATCTTTCCTGTCCACAGAAGCGCCTGTCGGTGCCCCTTACTATAGAGTCCCTAACACTATCGTTTTCCTGCACTTTGCCCTCCCCTGCTGAGCAACAGCGCCAGTTGTGGTGCCAGTGTTCTGGCTGCTATTGGTTTTCCCTGATAGGCTATCCCCCCAACTGTATCTAACACAGTATACCTATTGGAGAGGGGGACAGCCACAGGGGATTCAAGCGCTGACTGCCTGCCCTTTCCAACAGTCATTCACCCAACTATCTGTCTGCATCTTAAGTGTGACCATGCCTCCAGAACGTCTATCTATGATGCCTTCCGCCACCTGCATGCTCCGAAGTGCATCCATTTGCTGCTCCAAATGAACCACGCGGTCTATGAGGAGCTGCCATTGGCTACACCTGTTGCAGACGTAGTTGACCGGAAACTGCAAGTGTCTCGGTTCCCCCACATCACACACTGCACCCCGCTGAGTGATATTTATACACAAGTTAGTTCATTCAAAATAATCACTCAAATTGTTATCAGATTAAGTTACAATTAACTATATGGTCCTGGCGCTGGATTGTCACTGTAAAATTAAACGTTAAAGTAACCCCTGCTGACAGGTTTAGTTACTCCTCGAACCATTTAATGAATCAGTTGCTGCAGTTGTATGGAATGACATTCATTGGATGAGGTGGCATAGACTCAGAGGGAGGTGGCACTGTCACTGCCTGAGATCGTGCACACACAGAGGGAGTTGACACAGTCACTGGCTGATGTAACACAGACCCAGAGGAAGGTGGCAGTCATTAGCTGAGGTGGCACAGTCTGGGAGGGAGGTGGCACAGTCACTGGCTGAGGTGGAGCAGGCCCAGAGGGAGGTGGCAGTCACTGGCTGAGATGGCACAGACTGGGAGGGAGGTGGCACAGTCACTGGCCGAGGTGGAACAGGCCCAGAGGGAGATGGCACAGTCACTGGCTGAGGTTGAGCAGGCCCAGAGGGAGGTGGCACAGTCACTGGATGAGATGGAACAGACTGGGAGGGAGGTGGCAGTCACTGGCTGAGGTGGAACAGGCCCAGAGGGAGGTGATGCAGTTACTGGATGAGGCGGCATAGACACAGTGGGAGTTGAAAGTCACTGGCTAAGATGGACAGACGCAGATGGAGGTGGCACAGACAGTGGCTGAGGTGGCACAGATGCAGAGGTAGGTGGCCCAGTCACTAGCTGAGGTGGAACAGACCCAGAGAGAGGTGGCGCAGTTTCTGAGTGATGTGGTACAGACCCAGAGGGAGGTGTCAGTCACTAGCTGATGTGGCACAGACCCAAAGAGAGGATGCGCAATTTCTGGCTGATGTGGCACAGACACAGAGGGTGGTGGCGCAGTTAATGGCTTAGATGGAGCAGACACAGAGGGTGGTGGCGCAGTTAATGGCTTAGATGGAGCAGACCCAGAGGGAGGTGGCGCAGTTACTGTCTGAGATGGCACAGACTCAGAGGAAGGTGGTGCAGTTACTTGCTGATGTGTCGCACAGACCCAGAGGGAGGTGGCACAGTCACTGCCTGAGATGGCACAGACTCAGAGGGAGGTGGCACAGTCACTGGCTAATGTGCTGCACACCCAGAGGGAGGTGGCGCAGTCACTGACTGATGTAGCACAGATTCAGAGGGAGGTGGCAGTCACTAGCTGAGGTGGCACAGAGCGGGCGGGAGGTGGTACATTCTCTGACTGAGGTGGCACACACCCAGAGGGAGGTTGCGGAGGTACTGGTTCAGATGACACAGACCCAGAGGCAGGTGGTACATTCTCTGGCTGAGGTAGCACACACCCAGAGGGAGGTTGCGGAGGTACTGGTTCAGATGGCACAGACCCAGAGGCAGTTGGTACATTCTCTGGCTGAGGTAGCACACAGCCTGAGGGACGTTGCGGAGGTACTGGCACAGATGGCACAGACCCAGAGGCAGTTGGTACATTATCTGGTTGAGGTGTCAGACACCCAGAGTGAGGTGTCGCAGTCACTTGCTGATGTAGCACAGAACCAGTGGGAGGTGATACAGTCATTGGCTGAGGTGGCATAGACCCAGAGGGAGGTGGCACAGACCCAGAGGGACGTGGCACAGTCACTGGCTGCGGTGGCACAGACCCAGAGGGTGGTGATCTGCTCGCTCTCTCCACGGCTTCAAACTGAGGCCCTGCTTCGGCATGGGTCCAGACGCACCAAGGATCCAACAGAGTATCCATGCGGATATCGGGGACCTGAGGGAGGAGGAGACGATGGTAGCCGAACCGGTGTCACCCGCAGTGATGTGGTGATGTCGGAACAGCACAGTGTACCGGACTCACCCTTCCACTGTCCCGGGCATATCTGTTGGGCAGCGGGTGCAACAGGCTGGCGCCCCCGAGCAGCAGCCGGGCCCATCCAGGCCTAGTCAACCCAGGAGACGGCCGCCAAAAGCAGTAATCCGAGGAGGTCACCTCCACTCCTGATGCACCGTCTGGTGATCCACCTGAACGGAGCGTTAGGGGCGTAAAGCCAGAGAGATGGACACAGTTAGATTGGCAGGGGTGCTGCACAATGTATAGAGATAGGGGATCGGGCACAAATCTGTTAATAATGTTCACCTCTGCACATTAAACAGTTTTGTTCACAAAGTTCCAACCTGCCTCGGTGCTCTGTCAGAGGGTGTGAGGGAAGAGCCGGGCTGGGCTGGCTGCTGAGGGGTCGCTGGGAATGGGGGACGCGGAGGGATGGGTGGACAGTAGGGTTGGGCTTGGCCCAGGGTCTCCTGTTCGCCACCGATCGCCGCACCGTTGCCCCACCCCACCCATTCCCAGCCGGGTTTGGGTGGGGCAGTGTGATAGAATGGCCAGCTTGCATGCATGGATCACCCAGGTAGATGGTGGACTGTGTAACTGTAGGCTGGTGTCCGACATTATTGTACAATGTGGAGCAATAGAGCTGATCATAGAGCGGGTTGTCATCATCCTCCGTCCCATGGAGCAGACCACTGTGGCTGCCACACCATGGACCGCACCAAGTAGTGAGGCAGTTAGGAATCATGGGAGAGTTGGTGGGCGGGACCATAGCGGGATTGGTGTGTACGGGGGTGTGTGGGGGTGTGCGGGGATGTTGGGCTGGGATGTCCTTGCACTGCCCAGGCCCCCTAGTCGGTGAACATTGAGGTGATTCGAAGGTCCCGTGTCCACCGGCCCAGAAGCACAAGTTGTCGGTCCTCCTGTGCCTCCCCCAGATACATGCCTTACCCATTGTCACCCTCGACCACATCCTTCTCTTCAGGCGAGACATGGCTTTCCTCCTCCTCAAGCCCCCCTCTGCTGTGCAATGTTGTGGAGGATGCAGCAGGCCACCAAGATGTGGGAAAATCTAGCGCTAGACTGGATGATCCCAGCAGTGTAGTTCAGACACATGAACCGCATCTTCGGGATGCCGAAGCACCGCTTGATCACGCCCTCGGTCGCTGCATGGGCGTTATTGCAGCGTGTCTCCACATCTGTCTCTGACCTTCCAATAGGCCTCATCAGACACGACCACGTTGGTTGTCCGCTGTCGCGCAAGAGCCAGGCCCTCAGCCGGGAATGTGTCTCAAATAGGCCAGGAATTGGCAAATGTGCCAGGTTGGACGTGCATTATGCGCATCTCATGGCCACACACCAGCTGCACATTCATCGAGAGGAATTCTTTCCAGCTGGCGAAGAGGGGCTGTCATGAGCCGGTGCTCTCAGGGTACATGCACTGCCTCGATCACCCCCTGGACCTTGGGCATCTTGGCAATGGCAGCGAACCACGCTGCATTGGCGTCCTGATGGGCTCGGTACTCATTGAAGTTGAGATATTGTGCCCACCGGTCATCCAAAGACTCCGCGACGTCATGGATGGACCTATGCACGGACACCGCGACATCCCTGACAGGTTCCCACTCGGCACCTGGAAGGGCCACGCGGTGTACAGGTTCAGCACCACCGTCACCTTCATTGCCACCAGGACTAGGTTTGCTCTCCCATAATCCACCCGGGTGCCAGGTGTGCCATCATCCAGCAGATATGTCTGACTCTGCCCCTGCTCAGCCGGAGTCTACGGCGGCATTCTCAGTGCGGCAGCTCCTCGAATGACAGACGCTGCCGGTACACATAAAGTCTGATGCGGTGCCTCCTTCCCACCTCCTCCTCGGCCTGTTGGGCGGCCGGCTCCACATCCTCCCCAGCTGGCTCCTGTTGTTTTGCGACTACCTCCTGTTCTACAAGGTTCGTTTCGAGCAGCTCCTGCTCACACAGGCTCAGTGCACCCCCCCCCCCCCCAGAGCTGCGGAGGACAGGATGGGATGCCACACAAAAGGCTGCTACATCAGATGCCAGGCATCTGGATAGAAATTGTCCCATTCGGCAGACGCAGCATGGTTTCATAAAGGGCAGGTCGTGCCTAACTAATTTAGTGGAATTTTTTGAGGACATTACTAGTGCAGTAGATAACGGGGAGCCGATGGATGTGGTATATCTGGATTTCGAGAAAGCCTTTGGCAAGGTGCAACACAAAAGTTTGCTGCATAAAATAAAGATGCATGGCATTAAGGGTGAAGTAGTAGCATGGATAGAGGATTGGTTAATTAATAGAAAGCAAAGAGTGAGGTTTAATGGGTGCTTCTCTGTATAGCGGTCAGTAGCTAGTGGTGTCCATCAGGGATCCGTGTTGGGCCCACACTTGTTCACAATCTACATAGATGAGATGGAGTTGGGGACCAAGGGCAATGTGTCCAAGTTTGCAGATGACACTAAGATGAGTGGTAAAGCGAAAAGTGCAGAGGATACTGGAAGTCTGCAGAGGGATTTGGATAGGTTAAGTGAATGGGCTAGGGTCTGGCAAATTGAATACAATGTTGACAAATGTGAGGTTATCCATTTTGGTGGGAATAACAGCAAACGGGATTATTATTGAAACGATGAAACATTAAAGCATGCTGCTGTGCAGAGACCTGGGTGTGCTAGTGCATAAGTCACAGAAAGTTGGTTTACAGGTGCAACAGGTGATTGAGAAGGCAAATGGAATGTTGTCCTTCATTGCTAGAGGGATGGAGTTTAAGACTAGGGAGGTTATGCAGCAATTGTATAAGGTGTTAGTGCGGCCACACCTGGAGTATTGTGTTCAGTTTGGTCTCCTTACTTGAGAAAGGACGTACTGGCACTGAAGGGTGTGCAGAGGAGATTCACGAGGTTAATCTCAGAGCTGAAGGGGTTGGATTACGAGGAGAGGTTGAGTAGACTGGGACTGTACTCATTGGAATTTAGAAGGATGAGGAGGGATCTTATCGAAACATTTAAAATTATGAAGGGAATTGATAGGATACATGCGGGCAGGTTGTTTCCACTGTCAGGTAAAAGCAGAATTAAGGGGCATTGCCTCAAAATAATGGAAATTAGATTTAAGACTGAGTTTAGGAGGAACTTTTTCACCCAAAGGGTTGTGAATCTATGGAATTCCGTGCCCAGTGAAGCAGTTGAGGCTCCTTCATTATATGTTTTTAAGGTAAAGATAGATAGTTTTTCGAAGAAAAAAGGGATTAAGGGTGATGGTGTTCGGGCCGGAAAGTGGAGCTGAGTCCAGAAAAGATCAGCCATGATCTCATTGAATGGCGGAACAGGGTCGAGGGGCCAGATGGCCGATTCCTGCTCCTAGTTCTTATATTCTAAGGCACTCATGCCAGCTTGGATTCCCAACCATTGTGTGTTGGGGGTGAAAGGCAGACATGTTAACATGAACGAGGACATAATCTCAGCATCACGATAATGGGCAGTGGGTGGGTGGGGGTATTGGGAGAGGAGTGGGCACAGAGATTAACATTGCAGAGAGGGAAGGAGAAAATGTAACTCCAGTGTTAAACATGGGGAATAGGGGTGGAAGTGTGAATTACAGCCCTGTCAGTTTGCTGACAGTGGTTGGAAAATGTTTATATCTTAGATACCTTTTGGACAGGTTACATTTCTCATTTAGTCTGATTTATAGGAGTCACTCAGGCCGGCCAGGTTTCCCAAACCCGGATAGAAACATACCAGAGAATGTCACTCCTGCTAAATTATTGGACCACACCCCAAATTGAACCGTTTCTTGGACCGGATTTCTGATGGGGTTGGATGTCACTCCTGTTTATTTGAATATTCCACGATCAATGGAAAAAATAAAACAAAGACAGGACCTTCCCACTTCATGGCCATGGGAGGAATATAAATATAGAATGTATCGTGCAAAAGGAGGCCATTCATAGAATCATAGAATTTGCAGTACAGAAGGAGGCCATTCGGCCCATCGAGTCTGCACTGTCTCTTGGAAAGAGCACCCTATCCAAGTCCATACCTCCACCCTAACACTATAACCCAGTAACCCCACCCAACACTAAGGGCAATTTATCATGGCCAATCCAACTAACCTGCACATCTTCGGGCTGTGGGAGGAAACCGGAACACCCAGAGGAAACCCAAGGATACACGGGGAGGATGTGCAGATCCGCATAGACAGTGACCCAAGCCAGAATCGAACCTGGGTCCCTGGAGCTGTGAAGTGATTGCGCTATCTACAATGCTACCGTGCTGCCCTGTAAAGTTACAGAAACCAATGGCAGAAAGAGGAACGCTGGGGTAATGCTGTGGGCTGAGTGAAGGTGTTGCACAACGCAGTGTCCCAGTCTGTGTTTAGTCTCCCCAATGTAGAGGATACGGTATTGGTAGCAGCGAATACAGTAGAACAAATTGTAGGAACAGAAGTGAAACGCTGGGTCACCAGAAAGGAGAGTTTGCTGCTGACAACCATGAGACGGGAGGAGGTAAAGGGATAGTTGTTGCACCGTCATTTATTGCAAGAGAAGATACCGTGGGATGGGAAAAGGGCGTGGTGTGTGATGGGTAAGTGGGCAAGGGTGTCGCGGAATGAGCGGTACCTGACGCATGCAGAAATTGAGGAGGGTGGTTGGAGAGAGGTGAAGATGTGTTTCATGGTGACATCATGCTGGAGCTGGCAGAAATGGAGGAGGATTTTCCTTTCAATGTGGAGGCTGATGGTCTGGAAAGTGACGACAGGGAGACACTATCATGTTTCCGGGAGGGAGGGGTATGTGTGAGGACAGAGATGTGTGAAATGAATTGAAGACGAATGAGAGCCCTGTACACAAAGCCACGTGATGGGGACAGCCCCGGTTAAGGAAAAGATAGGCATACCAGACGGGCTATTTTCAAACACGTCATCATCAGAACAGAGGCGATGGAGGCGGAGAAAGTTGGAGAATGAGATGCTGTCTTTACAGAAAGCAGGGTATGAGGATCTGTACACAACCCTCGTGTTGAGGAATGGAAGTGCAGAGGGACTGGACATCCATTTTGAAGATTAGACGGTTAGAGCCAGGAAAAGGGACATTATTTATATAACAAGCGGCACCAGAGGAATCAGGAATCATAGAATCCCCACAGTGCAGAAGGTCATTCGGCCCATTCAGACTGTACCAAACCTCTGAAAGAGTACCTCAACCTAGCTCACACCATCCCTATATCATTAACCCGTTAATCTATCCTGCACATCTTTTTGGACACTACGGAGTAATTTAACTTGGCCAATCCACTTAACCTGCACATCTTTGGACTGTGGAAGGTAACTAGAGCACCCAGAGTAAACCAACGCAGACACGGAGAAAAAGTGCAGTCTCCACACAGCCAGTCACCCAAGGTTGCAATTGATCCGTGGACCCTGATGCTGTGAGGCAGCAGTGCAAACCACTGTGTCACTGCGCTACCAATGTATTTGGGAAGGGGAAGAACAGGGTTAAGCGGATGGAATCAAGATAGGAAGAATTGATTTTGGTGGGGCTGGAACAGGCCGAAATAATGGGTGTACTGGGACTTTCCTGTTTGTGGATTTTGGGAAGGAGGTAGAAGCGGGAGGTTGATGCAGGATGTGTGGGGTTGCGGGACTATGATGTCCGAGGCTGTGGACAGAAGATATCCAGAGTCGATGAGGTTAGTGAAAGTCCTGGAAACAATATCATGATGTTTGGTGGTGTGCTGCTGGTCCAGTGGTAGGTTCCTGGAAGGACCAGAGAGTTGACGGTCAGCCTCTGTGAGGAATAAGTCAGTACACCAGACAATAAGGGCACCACCCTTGTGAACAGCTTAGATAACCAGGTCAGGGTTGGATATGAGAGAAAGGATTGGAGGAAGTTTAGAGAGAGTCAGGATAGAGTTGGTGAGAGGCACAGAGACATTGAGACGGCCAATGACGCACTGACAGATCTCAATGAAAAGACCAAGAGCTGATAGGAGGCCAGAGGGTGGGGTCCAGGTAGAGGGAGATTACTGGAGGCAGATGGATTTCAACAACAAATATTCATCAAATAGACAGTGAGAAACAGCAGTGACAATATTATCTACTCACTGATCATTGTCAGAATAATTACCAAAGCATTGGAAAGCAGAAGTCGGTCTCAGTTGTTCTTGAATATAGAACAGAATATAATACAATCTTCCAGTCACAATGTCAACAGTTGGAAACACGGAATTAGAAGTATGAGTAAAAGAAATCCAATAACACAGAGTACAGTAAATAGTCGGCACATATTCCAAAGTCAAAATTATTCCTGACACAATTCATCCAATTATTTCAATAACTATCAGAAATAACAGATATGAGTAGTATGATAGATGTTAAACAGTTTGAGTTTCTAAAGGCCGTCATTAAGATCCGACATAACAGACTGATGAGTAATCTCAGAGCCAGTGGGGTTAGGGGGACACAGCAGCAGAATGGACACATGCTGGCGACACACACACAGAAAACAGGGAGAGGGATTGAAGGGATTTAGGCTGATTGGTAGCAGGTGGAAAATGGTGGTCCACAAGGATCAGCACCGGGATTACTCCTGCACCATTCCCATCAACAGTATGGGATCGGGAAGCAGAATTATATTTACACAATTTACAGACAAAGTCAAATTGTGATTGATAGTGAATGCAGAGGGAAAATATAACTCATTACAGGCACACATTGATCATTAATTATAAATTTGCAAAGTGGGTATTTCAGTGAGAAATTAATGTCCCGACAGATAAATGTCCGCTGCTGCATTTTGATCTGAACAATAAGTCCCCCAATCATTCCTCGGAAAACAAGTGTGACAATGGACAAAGATTCTGGAATCAGATTAATAGATTCACAAATCGTGTGAAGCAGAAACAGTTTTAAAACATCCATAAAAATTGATCAACCATGTGAGTGTATTTCATGATGAATAGGAAGGAGTAAATATCACAAAACCTATTGGAATACTGCACTATTGTGGGCTTTCTGAAATATTAGTGTGGATTATATCTGTTCCGTGTGGAGTAGATCAATAGAAAACAGTTAGATACATTTCACTTCATACAATAAATATCAAACATCTTCAAAACATAGCCAAACTCTTCCTGTTTTCAACCTATTCCAAAAATAAAACACACAGAGAGAACTCCACAGAATGGAGCGACCACCCACCAATAAAATACATAATTTCATAACAAAACCAACTAATGTCAGTCCAGTTACTGACCCACACACAATACAATTCCATACGGACAGATACTTTCAGGAAACCTTGTTCGCTGCTGTCAGATATTCCACTCTAGTTAACGATCCACATTTAGTACAATTCTACACTGACAGATACATCCAATAATACTTGTTCACTGCTGTCAGATATTCCAACCTGATTATAGATCGACCCTCAGTGTGATTTCATTCTAACGCCCACTAAACCCTCCTTCAGAGAGAATGCATTCACTGAGATCCAATCTAACATTATCCAAGATTCCAATCACTATATTACTGATCAGAGATGCCGTGAGTTACAAACAGGTTTATGGTTAGTTGATTAAATGGATTCAAAGCCTAGACATTACTGACGAGAATTGAATTAATTGAATAATATCGTTGATCAGGTGTCTGGATAACAGTGAGCACGAGATCAGAGTTAAACATTTTCTATCAGAGTTTAAAATCAGACAGCCGCTCACACAGAGATTTACACAACTTCAATGGTGATAGTCACTTACCAGGAACACCAACGATAGCCAGTATTGGGTAGAATATTTTCTCAGCAATATCAATTGGATCAAGCATTTTTACTGTGAAGTGATGTGTCCCTTCCTGCGATTGGCAATCTCTCTGTCTGAAACTCTGAGTGATATATTCTCCAAACTTTTAATTTATACCCTGTGGAACCACCTCAGGGATATTGAGGTTGTGACATCGTTTAACTTATTTTTCAAAGCTGTGAACAAACAGATTATAATATTGTGTTCAGTGAAAGCAAATACTATTTTTGAGTGAGTGACCTCTTTCCAAACACTGGACTGTGTTGATCACATTGTTCAAATAACATTAACAGAAAGGATGCTGCCCACTCAGACACCATCAGTCCCATCTCCAGATCTCAGATTGTTTCAGTGATAACCCTCACCCCACTGTCACCATTCAGTGGTTCAGTTCCAATTGTCAGTGTGTTTCTCTGGGTGGGTCCACTGCACTCTGGGGTGTAGCTGCCTCTGTAACTGTGACTATTCAGTGATTCAGTTCCAATTGTCAGTGTGTTTATCTGGGTGGGTCCACTGCACTCTGGGGTGTAGCTGTCTCTGTAACTGTGGCCATTCAGTGATTCAGTTCCAATTGTCAGTGTGTTTCTCTGGGTGGGTCCACTGCACTCTGGGGTGTAGCTGCCTCTGTAACTGTGACCATTCAGTGATTCAGTTCCAATTGTCAGTGTGTTTCTCTGGGTGTGTCCACTGCACTCTGGGGTGTAGTTGCCTCTGTAACTGTGACCATTCAGTGATTCAGTTCCAATTGTCAGTGTGTTTCTCTGGGTGGGTCCACTACACTCTGGGGTGTAGCTGCCTCTGTAACTGTGACCATTCAGTGATTCAGTTCCAATTGTCAGTGTGTTTCTCTGGGTGGGTTCACTGTACTCTGGGGTGTAGCTGCCTCTGTAACTGTGACCATTCCTTTATTAAATTTCAGTAGGTTATGTTTGAGCATAAGTAGAAAATGTCAATGTCTCCAAAATCTGGATCTAATTTATGCGCAAAGTGTGTGAACCCATACCTAAATCTGATTCAGCCCCTTAAACTAAGAAAACATTTAGAATAATTGGAACCTCAATAAACTCAGAGACTGCAGCAGATACAAACGCATCACCTCAGAGAGCAGCAATAAAAATATTCAGCTGTGAAAACTAATATCCCGTCTCTAACTAATACCGGCCGTCCATCTGAGACACACACTTAAACAGGGAGAGAGGCGGGGTGAGATATGGAGAAATGGAGAACTGGTCTGTGAGATGTGCTGGTAGAAGACAGGGTGAGAGAGAGAGGGTAGGAGGAGATACAATGGGAGAGAAAGCGGGTGGGAGAAATAAAGGATAAAATGAGAGGTAGACTGTTTGAGAGAAAGGGAAGCAGAGTGGAGAGAGAGTGGGTGAGTGGATGAGGGAGGCACATTGTATGATGCTGGTGTAAAATACGAACATAATCTTAGACAAGTAAAGGAGAGAGCGACTGAGTGACTGAGGGAATGGTGGGAGAGGGCAATAGAGTGAGTGAACGTATGAGAGAGGTAAATAGTGAGAGAGAAAGTGTGAGAGAGGGAAAGAGTGTGACATATAGTGTGAGAGAGGGAAAGATTGTGACGTATAGTGTGAGAGAGGGAAATAGTGTAAGATAAAGAATGAGAGAGGGAACGGGTATGAGAGAAAGTGTGAGAGAGGGAAAGAGTGTGAGAGAAAGTGTGAGAGAGGGAAAGAGTGTGAGAGAAATAATGAGAGAGGGAAAGAGTGTGAGAGAAAGTGTGAGAGAGGGAAAGAGTGTGTGTGACAGGGAAAGAGTGTGAGAGAAACTATGAGAGAGGGAAAGAGTGTGCGAGAAAGTGTTAGAGAGGGAAAGAGTGTGAGGGAACGCGTAGAGAGGGAAAGAGTGTGCGAGAAAGTGCGAGGCAGAGAGAGTGTGATAGGAAGTGTGAGAGAGGGACATAGTGTGATATAGTGTGTGAGAGGGAAAGTGTGAGAGAAAATGTGAGAAAGGGAGTTGTGTGAGAGGGAGAGAAACATGCAGGGGGGGACATTTGGAGGGTAAGAGTGTGAGATAGGGAAAGTGTGGGAGAGAGGGAGGGTGAGTGAGGTAGAGACGTGTCAGAGGGCGAGTGTGAGAGGGGAGAATGAGAGACAGTGAGAGAGTATAAGAGGGAGAGCGAAAGGGGCAGAGAGTGAGAGAGGGTTAGAGTGCGAGAGAGGGAGTGCGTGAGAGAGAGGGTGAGAGTGCGAGAGAGGGAGAGAGTTCTGGACAGGGAGAGTGTAAGACAGGGAGTGAGTGAGAGAGGGAGAGAGTGTGAGAGGAGTGAGGAAGAGAGTGTAAGCGAGGGAGTGAGTAAAAGAGAGAGTGCGAGGGAGGGTTAGAGTGCGAGAGGGGCGGGAGTGTGAGAGAGGGAGAGTGTGAGAGAGGGACTGTGCGGGACAAGGAGTGTGTGTTAGACAGGAAGAGAGTGAGATAGTGAGAGAGTGTGAGAGGGGTGTGGAAGAGAGTGCGAGAGAGAGAGTAAAATAGAGAGAGAGTGCGAGAGAGGGATAGTGCGAGAGGGAGGCATTGTGAGAGAGGAGTGTGTGTGAGGGAGAGTGGGAGAGAGGGAGAGAGTGTGAGACAGTGTATGAGTGGGAAGGATTTGGAGGGAAGGATAGCGTGAGAGAGGGAGGATGAGAGGTAGAGAGTGTGAGAGCTGGAGAAAATGCAAGAGAAAAATAGAGTGTGAGGTTGTTCTTGGAGATATGGGGAATTGAGTATCATGTGGAAAACACAACCCGGATTAACATATTTGCTGAGCAATCAAACTTGTTCATAAATTATAAAATCATATACTGAATAAAGTAAATATCCATCATGCAGTATTCCACCATTTAAGTTGCGAATAATTGTGATAGGTCAGTTATTGTGCAGAGCTGGAATATAACTTGTCTTTCCCCAGCGAGAGGTCAGAAAGCAAACACGTGGCACAGACACTTTTAACAATAATTGTAAAGCAACCTCAAAAAAGATAGACCTCCCTCTGATTATGAAATGAGCGTCTGTTGTTATTGGGAGCAACACATATGTTTTCAATATGAAAAGCACAGGCAGCGCCCAGGGTCAGAGAGATTGGACCTCACAATGCAGTTGATGCTGTGATGTAACCAGTCAGCTAAAGCAGACGCTGAGTTCACACATGGACACAGTGAATAGAAAGGATTACAGTGAGAATACTGGCGGTGGTGGGGAACATGGAGGGGACCTGCAGGTGTTGGTCCACATCCTCTCACAGCCAGACAACATCCAAAGCTTGAAAGTGAGTGAAGTACCGAAGGAGAACAATTCATTCCGTTTGTCCTCAGCCTCTCTATAGATGGGCAGATCATTCAATCCGACTGCACCGCCCTTTCCCTGGAGACATACACTTGGTTTCTGTCACTCCTACCATTCGCTGTGAAACCACTGTTGTATCTGCCTACACCAGTGTCCCAGGCCGTGCAGACAAGATCAGAACCACTCGCTGTGTGAATGGTTGAGAAGCAAGTTTCCCTTTGGGATGATTGGAATGGCTGGGGCTGGGTTATTGGCAATAAAAGGCCATGATGTGAGATTCGTTCTACACATTTCAGATTGTATAAGTTTTGGATAATCTGGATATAAATGAACTGTTTCCATGAACTATATAAATGTCTGTTGGAAAGATGTAACTGAAATATATTATCATGCAGCTACATTCATCAGAAAGTAATGCAGAGCAGGAACTGATAACAAATGGCAACATCGGGAGACTACAGGGCCACTCACACCTCCTCCAACATTCAATTTAATCTCTGCTCAGCTTCTGCCTCAATGTCATTTCCCGCTTGTTCCTCACATCCTTTCATTGCCTCATTTCCTGTAAGAATAACGGAGGCAGACACCCAAAGCAACATTTCAAACCGGCTTGGACATTGAAGGTCATAAGACCAGAAGACATTGGAGCTGAACTTGGTCACCAGGCCCATCGGGTCTACTCCGCCATTCAATCATGGCTGATATGTCTCTCATCCTCAATATCCTACCTTCTCACCTTCTCCCCATAACCCCTGATCCTCTTATTAATCAAGAACCTATCTATCTCTGGCTTAAAGACACTCAGTGATTTGGCCTCCACAGTCTTCTGCAGCAAAGAGTTCCACCGATTCACCACCCTCTGGCTGAAGAAATTCCTCCACATCTGTTTGAAAGGATCGTACCTTTTGTCTGAGATTGTGCCCTCTGGTTCTAGTTTCTCCGTTAAGTGGAAACATCCTCTCCACATCCATTCTATACAGGCCATATAGTATCCTGTAGGTTTCCATAAGATCCCCCCCATCCTTCTAAACTCCAACGAGGACAGAGCCAGATATCCCGATGGCCTAGGAATCTGAAACCCTGCCTCCCACACCACCAGTGTAGCCACATGTTTAGCTGCTCTATCCTCTTATTTCGATCCTCACTCGCGTGGCACAGGGAGTAATCCTGAGATTACAACCCTCCGTTTGAATAACTGCATAACTCCCTGAACTCCTTCTGCAGGACCTCATCACTCTTCCTGTCGATGTCGTTATTACCTTTGTGAACCACGACCTCTGGCTGTTCACCCTCCCCCTTCAGGACGTCCTTTGTTCGTTCAGCGACAACCTTGACCCTGGAACCAGGGAGGCAGCATACCGGCCTGGTGTCACTTTCCTGCCCACAGAAGCGCCTGTCTGTGCCCCTTACTCTGGGATCCCTGTAACTATCGCTTTCCTGAACTTTGCCCTCCCTCAGCAAAAGAGCCAGATGTGGTGCCAATGTTCTGGCTGCTGTTGGTTTCCCCTGATAGGCTATCCCCCCAACTGTATCCAACACAGTATACCTATTAGAGATGGGGACAGCCACAGGGGATTCCAGCGCTGACTGCCTGCCCTTTCCAGCAGTCATCTACCCAACTATCTGCCTGCACCTTAGGTGTGACCACGCCTCCAGAACGTCTATCTATGATGCATTCCGCCACCTGCATGCTCCTAAGTGCATCCAATTGCTGCTCCAACTGAACCACGCGGTCTGTGAGGCGCTGCCATTGGCTACACCTGCTGCAGTCGTAGTTGACCGGCACACTGGAAGCATCACGGTTCTCCGACATCTCCGACATGTCCAAGGATTCTCTGGAAAGCTAGGGAGGAGATTGCTGAGCCTTTGGCTTTGATCTTTAAGTTATCTTTGTCGACAGGAATAGTGCCAGAGGACTGGAGGATAGCAAATGTTGTCCCCTTGTATCAGAAGGGGAGTAGAGATAACCCCGGTAACTATAGACCAGTGAGCCTTACCTCGATTGTGGGAAAAGTCTTGGAAAGGTTTATGAGAGATAGTATGTATAATCATCTGGAAAGGAATAATTTGATTAGAGATAGTCGACATGGTTTTGTGAAGGGTAGGTCGTGCCTCACAAACCACATTGAGTTCTTCGAGAAGGTGACCAAACAGGTGGATGAGGGGAAAGCCGTTGATGTGGTGTGTATGGATTTCAGTAAAGCGTTTGATAAGGATCCCCACGTTAGGCTATTGCAGAAAATACAGAAGCATGGGATTCAGGGTGATTTCGCATTTTGGATCAGAAATTGGTTAGTTGATAGAAGACAAAGAGTGGTGGTTGATGGGAAATGCTCTAACTGGTGTCCAGTTACTAGTCGTGTGCAACAAGGATATGTTTTGGGGCCGTTGCTGTTTGTCATTTTTATGAATGACATGGAGGAGGGTGTAGAAGGGTGGGTGAGTAAATTTGCAGATGACACTAAAGTCTGTGGATTTGTGGACAGTGCAGAAGGATGTGACAAGTTACAGAGGGGCATAGATAAGCTGCAGAGCTGAGCTGACAGGTGGCAAATGGTGTTTAATGCAGAAAAGTGTGAGGTGATTCATTTTGGAAGGAACAACAGAAAGGCATAGCACTGGGCTAATGGTAAGATTCTTGGTAGTGTGGACGAGAAGAGAGATCTCGGTGTCCATGTCCATAGATCCCTGAAAGTTACCACCCAGGTTCAGAGGGTTGTTAAGAAGGCGTACGGTGTGTTAGCTTTTATTGTTAGAGGAATTGATTTTCGGAGCCATGATGTCATGTTGCAGTTGTACAAAACTCTGGTGCGGCCGCATTTGGAGTATTGTGTGCAGTTCTGGTCGCTGCATTATAGGACGGATGTGGAAGCATTGGAAAGGGTACAGAGGAGATTTACAAGAATGTTGCCTGGTATGGAGGGAAGATCATATGAGGAAAGGCTGAAGGACATGAAGCTGTTTTCGTTAGAGAGAAGAAGGTTAAGAGGTGATTAATTGAGGCATACAAGACATACTACCCAGGGAACACTGTAAATAATGATATACTACCCAGGGCCACTGTAAATAATGATATGCTACCCAGGGATCACTGCAAATAATGATATTCTGCCCAGGGACTACTGTAAATAATGATATACTTCCCAGGGATTACTGCAACTAACGACATACTGTCCAGGGATCACTGTAAATAATGACATTCTGCCCGCAGATCACTGTAAATAATGATATACTGCACAGGGACTACATAAATAATGGTATACTGCCCAGGGCCCATTGTAAATAATGATATAGTGCCCAGGGCCACTGTTAATAATGATATACTACACAGGGAACACTGTAAATAATGATATACTTCCCAGGGATCACTGTAAATAATGAAAAACTACCCAGGGAGCACAGTAAATAATGATATACTACCCATGGAACGCTATAAATAATGACATACTGTCCAGTGATCACTGTAAATAATGATAAACTAACCATGGATCACTGTAAATGAAGATATACTGGCCAGGGGCCACTGTAAATAATGATATACTGGCCAGGGGCCACTGTAAATAATGATATACTACCCAGTGTCCACTGTAAATAATGATATACTTCCCAGGGAGCACAGTAAATAATGTCATTCTACCCAGAACCACTGCAAATAATGATATACTGCCCTGGAATCGCAGCGAATAACGATATACGACACAAGGATCACTATTAATAATGATATACTGCCCAGGACCACTGTAAATCATGATATACTGCCCTGGGTTCACTGTAAATAATGATATACTGCCCAGGGACCACTGTAAATAATGATATACTACCCAGGGATCACTGTAAATAATGATATACTACCCATGGAACGCTGTAAATAATGACATACTACCCAGGGAACACTGTAAATAATGATATACTACCCAGGGCCACTGTAAATAATGATATGCTACCCAGGGATCACTGCAAATAATGATATTCTGCCCAGGGACTACTGTAAATAATGATATACTTCCCAGGGATTACTGCAACTAACGACATACTGTCCAGGGATCACTGTAAGTAATGACATTCTGCCCGCAGATCACTGTAAATAATGATATACTGCACAGGGACTACATAAATAATGGTATACTGCCCAGGGCCCACTGTAAATAATGATATAGAGCCCAGGGCCACTGTTAATAATCATATACTACACAGGGAACACTGTAAATAATGATATACTTCCCAGGGATCACTGTAAATAATGAAAAACTACCCAGGGAGCACAGTAAATAATGATATACTACCCATGGAACGTTATAAATAATGACATACTGCCCAGTGATCACTGTAAATAATGATAAACTAACCATGGATCACTGTAAATGAAGATATACTGGCCAGGGGCCACTGTAAATAATGATATACTGGCCAGGGGCCACTGTAAATAATGATATACTACCCAGTGTCCACTGTAAATAATGATATACTTCCCAGGGAGCACAGTAAATAATGTCATTCTACCCAGAACCACTGCAAATAATGATATACTGCCCTGGAATCGCAGCGAATAACGATATACGACACAAGGATCACTATTAATAATGATATACTGCCCAGGCCACTGTAAATCATGATATACTGCCCTGGGTTCACTGTAAATAATGATATACTGCCCAGGGACCACTGTAAATAATGATATACTACCCAGGGATCACTGTAAATAATGATATACTACCCATGGAACGCTGTAAATAATGACATACTGCCCACTGATCACTGTAAATAATGATAAACAAACAAGGGATCACTGTAAATAAAGATATACTGCCTAGTGATCACTGCAAATAATGATATACTGCCCAGGGACCACTGTAAATAATGATATACTGCCCAGGGACCATTGTAAATAATGATATAGAACATAGAACATAGAACAGTACAGCACAGAACAGGCCATTCGGCCCTCGATGTTGTGCCGAGCAATGATCACCCTACTTAAACCCACGTAACCCGTATACCCGTAACCCAACAATCCCCACATTAACCTTACACTATGGGCAATTTAGCATGGCCAATCCACCTAACCCGCACATCTTTGGACTGTGGGAGGAAACCGGAGCACCCGGAGGAAACCGACGCACACACGGGGAGGACGTGCAGACTCCACACAGACAGTGACCCAGCCGGGAATCGAACCTGTGACCCTGGAGCTGTGAAGCATTGATGCTAACCACCATGCTACCGTGAGGCCCCAGGGTTATACTGTACAGGGTTCACTGTAAATAATGATATACTACCCAGGGACCACTGTAAATAATGATATACTGCCCAGGGTTCACTGTAAATAATGATATACTGCCCAGTGCCACTGTTAATAATGATATACTTCCCATGGACCACTGTAAATAATGAAAAACTACCCAGGGACCACTGTAAATAATGACATACTGCCCAGGGCCACTGTAAATAATGATAACTGTATGTGCGGAGTCTGCACGTCCTCCCCGTGTGAGCATGGGATTCCTCCGGGTGCTCCGGTTTCCTCCCACAGTCCAAAGATGTGCGGGTTAGGTGGATTGGCCACAATAAATTGCCCGTAGCGTCCTAAAAAAGTAAGGTTAAGGGGGCTTGTTGGGTTACGGGTATAGGGTGGATACGTAGGTTTGAGTAGGATGATCATTGCTCGGCACAACATCGAGGGCCGAAGGGCCTGTTCTGTGCTGTACTGTTCTATGTTCTATGTTCTATATACTGCCTAGTGACCACTGTAAATAATGATATACTGCCCAGTACCACTGTAAATAATTATATGCTGCCCAGGGGCCACTGTAAATAATGATATACTGCCCAGGGACTACTGCAAATAATGATATACTGCCCAGGGCCACTGTAAATAATGATATACTCCCCAGGGACCACTGTAAATAATGACATACTACCCAGGGGCCACTGTAAATAATGACATACTGCCCAGGGCCACTGTAAATAATGATATACTGTCCAGGGACCACTGTAAATAATGATATACTGCCCAGAATCACTGTAAATAATGATATACTGCCCAGGGACCACTGTGAATAAAGATATACTGCCCAGTGACAACTGTAAATAATGATATACTACCCAGGGACCACAGTAAATAATGACATACTGCCCAGGGCCCACTGTAAATAATGATACACTGCCCAGGGACAACTGTAAATAATGATATGCTGCCCAGGGACCACTGTAAATAATGATATACTACCCAGGGCCAACTGTAAATAATGATACACTGCCCAGGGACCACTGTAAATAATGATATACTGCCCAGGGACAATTGTAAATAATGATATACTGCCCAGGGCCCACTGCAAATAATGATATACTGCCCAGGGACAACTATAAATAATGATATTCTACTCAGGGAGCACTGCAAATAACGATATACTGCCCAGGGAGCACTGTAAGTAATGATCTACTACCCAGTGTCCACTGTTAATAATGATATACTGCCCATGGACCACTGTAAATAATGAAAAACTACCCAGGGACCACTGTAAATAATGACATACTGCCCAGGGCCACTGTAAATAATGATAACTGTCTGTGTGGAGTTTGCACGTCCTCTCCGTGTGAGCATGGGTTTCCTCCGGGTGCTCCGGTTTCCGCCCACAGTCCAAAGATGTGCGGTTTCGGTGGATTGGCCACGATAAATTGCCCGTAGTGTCCTAAAAAAAGTAAGGTAAAGGGGGCTTGTTGGGTTACGGGTATAGGGTGGATACGTAGGTTTGAGTAGGATGATCATTGCTCGGCACAACATCGAGGGCCGAAGGGCCTGTTCTAAGCTGTACTGTTCTATGTTCTATATACTGCCCAGTGACCACTGTAAATAATGATATACTGCCCAGTGACCACTGTAAATAATGATATACTGCCCAGGTCCACTGTAAATAATGATATACTCCCCAGGGACAACTGTATGTAATGATATACTGCCCAGGGACAACTGTAAATAATGATATACTGCCCAGGGACAACTGAAAATAATGATACACTACCCAGGGACCACTGTAAATAATGATATACTGCCCAGGGACAACTGTAAATAATGGTATACTGCCCAGGGCCCACTGTAAATAATGATATACTGCCCAGGGAGCACTGCAAATAATGATATACTGCCCAGGGAGCACTGTAAATAATGATATACTGCCCAGGGAGCACTGTAAGTAATGATCTACTACCCAGTGTCCACTGTTAATAATGATATACTGCCCATGGACCACTGTAAATAATGAAAAACTACCCAGGGACCACTGTAAATAATGACATACTGCCCAGGGCCACTGTAAATAATGATAACTGTCTGTGTAGAGTCTGCACGTCCTCCCCGTGTGAGCATGGGATTCCTCCGGGTGCTCCGGTTTCCGCCCACAGTCCAAAGATGTGCGGGTTCGGTGGATTGGCCACGATAAATTGCCCGTAGTGTCCTAAAAAAGTAAGGTTAAGGGGGCTTGTTGGGTGCAGCACATCATTATTTACAGCGGTCCCTGGCTAGAATAACATTAGTTACAGTGGTTTCTGGGTAGTACATCACTATTTACAGTGGTCCCTGTGTGGTATATCATTATTTACCGTGGTCTCTGGGTAGTATATCATTATTTATAGTAGTCCTTGCGTTGAATGTCATTATTTACCGTGGTCCCTGGAGAGAATAATATTATTTACAGTGGTTATGGGCAGTATATCATTATATTCAGAGGCCTCGGGAAGGAATCATCATGAACAGTGTTCGCTGGTTAAATGTCATTATTTACAATGGTTGAGGGGAAGTCATTATTTCCAGAGGTTCCTATGTAGTATATCATTATTTACAGTGGTCCCTGGGCAGTATATCATTATTTCCAGAGGTCCATGTGTAGTTTATCATTATTTACAGTGGTCCCTGGGTAGTGTATCATTATTTACAGTGGTCACTGGGATGAATATCCTGATGTACGGTGGTCTCTGGGTAGCATATCGTCATTTACAGGAGTCCCTGGCTAGCATATCATTATTTACAGTGGTCCCTGGTGAGAATATCATAATTTACACAGGTCCCTGGGTAATATATTATAACTTACAGTGGTCCCTGTTTAGAAATACATTTTACAGTGGTTCCTGGGCAGCATATACTTATTAACAGTGGTCCCTGGGCAGTATATCATTATTTACAGTGATTCCTGGGTAGTATATCATTATTTACAGTGGTCCCTGAGTAGTATATCATTATTCACGTGGTCACTGAGTAGTATATCATTATTTACAGTGGTCCCAGGGCAGTATATCATTATTTACATTTGGTGCATCGTCGGTATATCATTATTTACAGTGGTCCCAGGGTAGTATACCATTATTTTCAGCGGTCCCTCGGCAGTATATCCTTATTTACAGTGCGCTCTGTGCAGTATATCATTATTTACATTGGTGCCTCGTTGGTATATCATTATTTACAGTGGTCCCTGGGTAGAATACCATTATCCAACTTGTTCCTGAGTAGTATATCATTATTTACTGTGGTCCCTGGGCAGTGCAACATTATGTACCGTGGTCACTGTGTAGTATATAATTATTTACAGTAGTCCCTGAGTAGTATATCATTATTTGCAGTTGTCCCTGGGCAGTATAGCATTATTTACAGTGATCCCTGTGCAGTATATAATTATTTACAGTGGGCCCTGCGCAGTATATCATTATTTACAGTGGTCCCTGGGCAGTATATCATTATTTACAGCGGGCCCTGGGCAGTTTATCATTATTTACACTGGTGCCACGTTGGTATATCACTATTTACAGTGGCTTTGGGAAGGTATCATCATTTTCAGTTGCCACTGGATAGTATTTCATTATTTACAGTGGTTCCAGGTTTGTATGTTAATATTTGCTGTGGTCCCTTGTTAGAATATCATTATTTACAAGGGTGACTGGGTAGTATATCATTATTTACAGGTGTTCCTGGGCAGTATATCATTATTTACAATGGTCCCTGGGGCCGGGATATCATAATTTACAGTCGTCCCTGGGTAGTATATCATTATTTAGAATGGTACCGGGGCAGGACATCATAATGTACAGTGATCTCTGGGTAGTATATCATTAGTTACACTGGCCACTGGGTTGAATATCATGATGTACCGTGGTCTCTGGGTAGCATATTGTCAAATACAGGAGTCCCTGGCTAGCATATCATTATTTACAGTGGTCCCCGGTGAGAATATCATAATTTTCACTGGTCCCTTGGTAATATATTATAATTTACAGTGGTCCCTTGTTCGAAATACATTTTACAGTGGTTCCTGAGTAGTATATCATTATTTTCACTGGACCATGAGCAGTATATCATTATATAGAGTGGTCCCTGTGTAGTTTGCCATTATTTCCACTGTTCACTGGGTAGCAAGACATTATTCAAAGTGGTCCCTGTGTAGTACATAATTATTTATAGAGGGCCCCGTGGAGCATCTAACTATTTACAGTGGTCCCTGGGTAGTATATCAATATTTAGAGTGGTCCCTGGGCAGTATACCATTATTTACAGTGTTCCCTGGCCAGTATATCATTATTTACAGTGGTCCCTGGGTAGTATATCAATATTTAGAGTGGTACCTGGGCAGTATATAATTATTTACAGTGTTCTCTGGGCAGTATATCATTATTTACACTGGTCCCTGTGTAGTATATCATTATTTACAGTGGTCCAATGTTAGAATATCATTATTTACAGTGGTCCATTGTTGGAATATCATTATTTGCAGTGGAACCTGTCTTGTTTATCATTATTTACAGTATTCCGTGCGTAGATTATCATTATTTACCGTAACTCCTGGGTAGCAAATCATAATTTACAGTGGTCCCTGGGCAGTATGTCATAATTTATAGTGTTCACTGGATAGTATTTCATTATTTACAGTGATTCTAGGTTTGTATATTAATATTTGATGTGGTCCCTTGTTAGAATATCATTATTTACAGGTGTCACTGGGTAGTATATACTTATTTACAGTAGTCCTTTGGCAGTATATAATTATTTTCAGTGGTCCCTGGGCAGTATATCATTATTTACAGTGGTCCCTGGGCAGTATATCATTATTTACAGTGGTCCATAGGCAATATAACATTATTTACAGTGGTCCCTGGGTAGTATATCATTATTGACAGTGGTCCCTGAGAAGCATTTTTTTATTTACAGTGGTTCCTGGGCAGCATAACATTATTTACAGTGGCCCCTGTGTAATATCCCACTATTTACAGTGGTCCTTGGGTAGTACGTCATTATTGGCAGTGATCCCTGGGTAGTAAACCATTATCTACAGTGTTCCCTGGCAGCATATCATTATTTACAATGGTCTCTGTGTAGTATATCATTATAAACAATGGTATCTGTGTAGTATATCATTATTTACAGTGTCCCTTGGCAGGATATCATTATTTACAGTGGTCCCTGGGCAGATCATCATAATTTACAGTGATCCCTGGGTAGTATATCATTATTTACACTGGTCACTGGGTAGAAGATCATTATTTGCAGTGGGTCCTGGTTAGTATATAATTATTCACAGTGGACCTTGTGTAGTATATCATTATTTACTTTGGTCCCTGGGTTGAATATCATTATTTACAATTGTCACTGTGATGGATATCATGATGTACCGTGTATCTGGGTAGCATATCGTCATTAACAGGAGACCCTGGCGAGCATATCATTATTTACAGTGGTCCCCAGTGAGAATATCATAATTTACACTGGTCCCTGGGTAATATATTATAATTTACAGTTGTCCCTTGTTCGATATACATTTTACAGTGGTTCCTGAGTAGTATATCACTATTTACTCTGGTCCCTGGGCAGTGTATCATTATTTTCACTGGACCATGAGCAGTGTATCATTCTATACAGCGGTCGCTGTGTAGTTTGCCTTTATTCCACTGGTCACTGGGTAGTATATCATTATTTACTGTGGTCCCTGGGCAGTATATCATTATTTACTTTGGTCCTTGGGTTGAATATCATTATTTACAATGGTCACTGTGATGGATATCATGATGTACCGTGGTCTCTGGGTAGCATATCGTCATTTACAGGGGACGCTGGCTAGCATATCATTATTAACAGTGGTACCTGGTGAGAATATCATAATTTACACTGGTCCCTGGGTAATATATTATAATTTACAGTGGTCCCTTGTTCGATATACATTTTACAGTGGATCCTGAGTAGTATATCTATTTACTGGGCAGTGTATCATTATTTTCACTAGAAAATGAGCAGTATATCATTCTATACAGCGGTCGCTGTGTAGTTTGCCTTTATTCCACTGGTCACTGGGTAGTATGACATTATTCAAAGTGGTCCCTGTGTAGTAGATAATTATTTACAGAGGGCCCCGTGGAGCATTTCACTATTTACAGTGGTCCCTGGGTAGTATATCAATATTTAGAGAAGCCTCTGGGTAGAATATCAATATTTAGAGTCGTCCCTGGTTAGTATACCATGTTTTACAGTGTTCCCTGGGTAGTATATCATTATTTACAGTGGTCTATTGTTAGAATATCATTACTTACAGTGGTCCCTTGTTGGAATAACATTATTCACAGTGGTACCTGTCTTATTTATCTTTATTTACAGTGGTCCCAGGGTAGTATATCATTATTTACAGTGATCCCGGGGTAGAATATCATTATTTGCAATGGTCCCCTGGCAGTGCAACATTAGTTACCGTGGTCACTGTGTAGTAAATTATTATTTGCAGTGGTCCCTAGGTAGTATATCATTATTTACAGAGGTCCCTTGGCAGTATATAATTTTTACAGTGGTCCCTGGGCAGTATATCATTATTTACACTGGTGCCTCGTTGGTATATCATTATTTACAGTGGCTTTGGAACGTTATCATCATTTACAATTGTCACTGGATCGTATTTCATTATTTACAGTGGTTCCAGGTTTGTATATTAATATTTGCAGTGGTCGTTTGTAGGAATATCATTATTTACACCGGTCCCTGGGTAATATATCATTATTTACAGTTGTCCAATGTTAGAATATCATTATTTGCACACTGGTCCCATGGCAGTATATCATTATTTACAGTGGTCGCTGGGTAGTATATCATTATTTACAGTGGTCCCTTGGTAGAATATCATTATTTACAGTGGTCTAATGTTAGAATATCATTATTTACAGTGTTCCCTTGTAGGAATGTCATTATTCACAGTGGAACCTGTCTTGATTATCATTATTTACAGTGTTCCGTGCGTAGATTATCATTATTTACCGTAAGTCCTGGGTAGCAAATCATTATTTCCATTGGTCGCTGGGCAGTATATTATTATTTACAGTGGTCCCTGACCAGTATATCATTATTTACAGTGGTCCCTGGGTAGTATATCATTATTTACAGTGGTCCCTGGCCAGTATATCATTATTTACTGTGGTCCCTGGGTAGTATATCATTATTTACAGTGGTCCCTGGGTAGTATATCATTATTTACAGTGGTCCCTGGGCAGTATATCATTATTCACAGTAGTCCATGGGTAGTATATCATTATTTACAGTGTTTCCGGGACAGTATATCATTATTTACAGTGGTCCCCGGGGTAGTATATCATTATTTACAGTGGTCCCTGGCCAGTATATCATTATTTAATGTGGTCCCTGGGTAGTATATCATTATTTACAGTGATCCCTGGGTAGTATAACATTATTTACAGTGGTCCCTGACAAGTATGTCATTATTTACTGTGGTCTTTGTGGAGAATATCATAATTTACAGTGGTCCCTGGGTGGTATATAATAATTTACAGTGGTCCCTGGTTTGTATATCATTATTTACAGTGGTCCCTGTGTAGTATATCATTATTTACAGTGGTCCCTGGCCAGTATATCATTATTTACTGTGGTCCCTGGGTAGTATATCATTATTTACAGTGGTCCCTGGGCAGTATATCATTATTTACAGTGTTCCCTAGGCAGTATATCATTATTTACAGTGGACCCTGTGTAGTATATCATTATTTACAGTGGTCCCTGGCCAGTATATCATTATTTACTGTGGACTTTTGGTAGAATATCATTATTTACATTGATCCCTTGGCAGGATATCATTATTTACAGTCATCCCTGGGCGGGATATCATAGTTTACAGTGATCCCAGGGTAGTATATCATTATTTACACTGGTCACTGGGTCGAAGATCATTATTTCTAGAGGTACCTTTGTAGTATTTCATTATTAACAGTGGGTCCTGTGTAATATATCATTATTTACAGTGGTCCCTGGGTTGAATATCATTATTTACAGTGGTCACTGGGATGAATATCATGATGTACCGTGTCTCTGGGTGGCATATGGTCTTTTACAGGAGTCCCTGGCTAGCATATCATTATTTACAGTGGTCCCTGGTGAGAATATGATAATTTACACAGGTCCCTGGTTAATAATTTATAATTTACAGTGGTCCCTGCTTCGAAACACATTTTACAGTGTTTCCTGGGCAGTATATACTTTTTTACAGAGGTTCCTGGGTAGAATACCATTCTTCAAATTGTTCCTGAGTAGTATTTCATTATTTATTGTGGCCTCTGGACAGTATATCATTATTTACAGTGGTCCCTGGGAAGATAATCATTATTTACAGTGTTCCCTGGGCAGTATATCATTATTTACAGTGGTCCCTGCGGGGTATATCATTATTTACAGCGGTCCCCGGGTAGATAATTATTATTTACAGTGTTCCCTAGGCAGAATATAATTATTTACACTGGTCCCTGTGTAGTATATCATTATTTACAGTGGACCCTGCGTAGTATATCATTATTTCCAGTGGTCCCTGGGCAGTATATCACTATTTACACTGGTCCCTGGGTAGTATATCATTATTTACAGTGGTCCAATGTTAGAATATCATTATTTACAGTGGTCCTTTGTTGGAATATCATTATTCACAGTGGTACCTGTCTTGTTTATCATTATTTACAGTGTTCCGTGCGTAGATTATCATTATTTACCGGAACTCCTGGGTAGCAAATCATTATTTCCAGTGGCCGCTGGGCAGTATATCCTTATTTACAGTGGTTCCTGGGCAGTATAACATTATTTACAGTGTTCCCTGGGTAGTATATCATCATTTACAGTGGTCACTAGGCATTATATCATTATGTACAGTGGTCCCTGGGTAGTATATCATTATTTACACTGGTGACTGGGTAGAAGATCTTTATTTACAGTGGTCCCTGGGTAGTATACCATTATTCACAGTGTTCCCAGGGCAGTATATCATTATTTGCAGTGGTCCCTGGGTAGTATATCATTATTTACAGTGCTCCCTGGGTAGTATACCATTATTCACAGTGTTCCCTGGGCAGTATATCATTATTTACAGTGGTCCCTGGGTAGTATATCATTATTGACACAGGTGACTGGCTAGAAGATCATTATTTCCAGTGGTCCCTTTGTAGAATATCATTATTAACAGTGGTTCATGTGTAGTATATCATTATTTAGAGTGGTCCCTGGGTTGAATATCATTATTTACAATAGCCACTGGGATGAATATCACGATGTACCGTGTCTTTGGGTAGCATATCGTCATTTACAGGAGTCCCTGGCTAGCATATCATTATTTACAGTGGTCCCTGGCTAGCATATCATTATTTACAGTGGTCCCTGGTGAGAATATCATAATTTACACAGGTCCCTGTGTAATATATTATAAATTACAGTGGTTCCTGTTTTGAAACACATTTTACAGTGGTTCCTGGGCAGTATATACTTTTTTACAGTGATTCCTGGGTAGAATACCATTTTTCAAGTTGTTCTTGAGTAGTATATCATTATTTATTGTGGTCCCTGGACAGTATATCATTATTTACAGTGGTCCCTGGGAAGATAATCATTATTTACAGTGTTCCCTGGGCAGTATATCATTATTACAGTGGTCCCTGCGGAGTATATCATTATTTACAGCGGTCCCCGGGTAGATAATTATTATTTACAGTGTTCCCTGGGCAGAATATCATTATTTACACTGGTCCCTGTGTAGTATATCATTATTTACAGTGGACCCTGCGTAGTATATCATTATTTCCAGTGGTCCCTGGGCAGTATATCACTATTTACACTGGTCCCTGGGTAGTATATCATTATTTACAGTGGTCCAATGTTAGAATATCATTATTTACAGTGGTCCTTTGTTGGAATATCATTATTCACAGTGGTACCTGTCTTGTTTATCATTATTTACAGTGTTCCGTGCGTAGATTATCATTATTTACCGGAACTCCTGGGTAGCAAATCATTATTTCCAGTGGCCGCTGGCCAGTATATCCTTATTTACAGTGGTTCCTGGGCAGTATAACATTATTTACAGTGTTCCCTGGGTAATATATCATCATTTACAGTGGTCACTAGGCATTATATCATTATGTACAGTGGTCCCTGGGTAGTATATCATTATTTACACTGGTGACTGGGTAGAAGATCTTTATTTACAGTGGTCCCTGGGTAGTATACCATTATTCACAGTGTTCCCTGGGCAGTATATCATTATTTGCAGTGGTCCCTGGGTAGTATATCATTATTTACAGTGCTCCCTGGGTAGTATACCATTATTCACAGTGTTCCCTGGGCAGTATATCATTATTTACAGTGGTCCCTGGGTAGTATATCATTATTGACACAGGTGACTGGGTAGAAGATCATTATTTCCAGTGGTCCCTTTGTAGAATATCATTATTAACAGTGGTTCATGTGTAGTATATCATTATTTAGAGTGGTCCCTGGGTTGAATATCATTATTTACAATAGCCACTGGGATGAATATCACGATGTACCGTGTCTTTGGGTAGCATATCGTCATTTACAGGAGTCCCTGGCTAGCATATCATTATATTACAGTGTTCCCTGGCTAGTATATCATTATTTACAGTGGTCCCTGGTGAGAATATCATAATTTACACAGGTCCCTGTGTAATATATTATAAATTACAGTGGTTCCTGTTTCGAAACACATTTTACAGTGGTTCCTGGGCAGTATATACTTTTTTCCAGTGATTCCTGGGTAGAATACCATTTTTCAAGTTGTTCTTGAGTAGTATATCATTATTTATTGTGGTCCCTGGACGGTATATCATTATTTACAAAGGTCCCTAGGCAGTATGTCATTATTTACAGTGGTCACTGGGCAGTATATCATTATTTACTGAGGTCCCTGGGCAGTCTATCATTATTTACAAAGGTACCTAGGCAGTGTATCATTATTTACAGCGGTCCCACGGCAGTATATGATTATTTACAGTGGTCCCTGGGCAGTATATCATTATTTACAGTGATCACTGGGTAGAATATCATTATTTACAGTGGTCTCGGGGTAGTATATCATTATTTACAGTGGTCCCTGGGCAGTATATCATTATTTACAGTGGTCCCTTGGCAGAATATTATTATTTACAGTGGTTCCTGGGCAGGATATCATAATTTACAGTGGTCCCTGGGTAGTATATCATTATTTACATTGGTCCCTGGGCAGTAAATAATTATTTACATTGATCCCTGGGCAGTATATCATTATTTACAGTGGCCCCTGGCCAGCGTATCATTATTTACAGTGGTCCCTGGGTTGTATATTATTATTTACAGTGGTCCGTTGGAAGTATATCATTATTCACAGTGGTCCCTGGGCAGTATATCATTATTTACAGTGGGCCCTGTGCAGTATATCTTTATTTACAGTGGTCCCTGGCCAGTATATCATTTTTAAAAGCGGTCCGTGGCCAGGATATCATTATTCACAGTGGTCCCTGGGCAGTATATCATTATTTACAGTTGTCCCTGTGCTGTATATCATTATTCACAGTGGTCCCTGGATAGTATATCATTATTTACAGCGGTCCGTGGGCAGTATATAATTATTTACAGTGGTCCCTGGGCAGTGTATCATTATTTGCAGTGGCCCCTGGGTAGTTTATCATTATTTACAGTGGTCCCTGGGCAGTATATCATTATTTACAGTGATCACTGGGTAGTTTATCATTATTTACAGTGATCCCTGGGGAGAATATAATTATTTAAAGTGGAAACTGGGCAGTATATCATTATTTGCATAGTTCCCTGGGAAGTGTATCATTATTCCAATTGTCCCTGTGCAGTAGATCATTATTTACAGTGGACCCTGGGTAGCTTTTCATTATTTTCAGTGGTCCCTGGGTAGCATACCATTATTTACAGTTATTGCTGGGTAGTAAATCATTGTTTACAGTGGTTCATGGGTAGTATAACATTATTTACAGTGGTCCCTGGGTAGTATATCATTATTCGCAGTGGTCCCTGTCTTGTATATCATTTTCAGTGGATTCTCGTTAGTTTATCAATATTTACAGTTATCTCTTTGTTTTATATTTTTATTCATAGTGTTCCCTGGTATTATAGAACATAAAACATGACAGCGCAGTACAGGCCCTTCGGCCCTCGATGTTGCGCCGACCTGTGAATCCACTCGTACACCCATCGACACTGTTTCCTTTTCATCCATATGTCTATCCAATGACCTTAATGTGGGCGAGTCCACTACTGCTGCAGGCAGGGCATTCCACGCCTTACTACTCTCTGAGTAAAGAACCTACCTCTGACATCTGTCCTATATCTATCTCCCCTCAATTTAAGGCTATGTCCCCTCGTGCTGGACATCACCATCCGAGGAAAAAGGCTCTCGATGTCTACCCTATCTAATCCTCTGATCATCTTGTATGCCTCAATTAAGTTACCTGCAAACATTCTTCTCTCTAAATAAAACAGCCTTAAGTCCCTCAAGCTTTCCTCATAAGATCTTCCCTCCATACCAGGCGACATCCTGGTAAATCTCCTCTGCACCCGCTCCAAAGCTTCCACATCCTTCCTATGATGATGCGGCGACCGGAACAGCACGTAATACTCCAAATGGGGCCGTACCAGAGTATGTACAGTTGCAACATGACTTCATGGCTCCGAAAATCAATCCCTCTACCAATAAAAGCTAACACACCGTACGCCTTCTTAACAACCCTGTCAATCTGGGTGGCAACTTTCAGAGATCTATGTACATGGACACCGAGATCTCTCTGCTCATCCACACTACCAAGAATCTTAACATTAGCCCAGTACTCTACCTTTCTGTTCTTCCTTTCAAATAAGTCACCTCACACTTTTCTGCATTAAACTCCATTTGCCACCTTACAGCCCAGCTCTGCAGCTTATCTACGTCCCTCTGTCACCTACAACATCCTTCCGCACTGTCCACAACTCCACCGACTTCAGTGTCATCTGCAAATTTACTCACCCATCCTTCTACGCCCTCCTCCAGGTCGCTTATAAAAATGACAAACAGCAATGGCCCCAAAACAGATCCTTGTGGTTCACTACTCGGAACTGCGTAACTACTCGTAGTAGTGAACCTTGTGGTAGCCAATTTCTGTTCCAAATTGCTAAATGACCCTGAATCCCATCCCTCTGTATTATCTGCGGTAGCACACCATGGGGAACCTTATCGAACGCTTTACCGAAATCCATATACACCACATCAACTGCTATACCCTCGTCCATCTGTTTGGTCACCTTCTCAAAGAAATCTATAAGGTTTGTGAGGCACGACCTACCCTTCACAGATCCTAATCAAATTATTCCTTTCTCGATGATTATCAATTCTATCTCTTATAAACCTTTCCAAGATTCTAGGTCATGTCGGCATAAGGAAGGGGGAAGTTTTGGGTATTCTAAAAGGCATTAAGGTGGACAAGTCCCCAGGACCGGATGGGATCTATCCCAGGTTACTGAGGGAATCGAGCGACGGAATAGCTGGGGCCTTAACAGATATCTTTGCAGCATCCTTGAGCCCAGAGGACTGGAGAATTGCTAATGTTGTCCCTTTATGTAAGAAGGGCTGCAGGGATAATCCAGGGAATTATAGACATGTGAGCTTGACGTCAGTGGTAGGCAAACTGTTGGAGAAAATATTGAGGGATAGGATCTATTCACATTTGGAAGAAAATAGACTTATCAGTGATAGGCAGCATGGTTTTATGCAGGTAAGGTCATGTCTTACAAACCGAATAGAATTACTTGAGGAAGTTAAAAAGTTAATTGATGAGGGAAGGGCTGTAGATGTCGTATACATGGACTTCAGTAAGGCGTTTGATAAAGTTTCCCATGGCAGGTTGATGGAAAAAGTGAAGTCGTATGGGGTTCAGGGTGCACTATCTAGATGGATAAAGAACTGGCTGGGCAACAGGAGACAGAGAGTAGTGGTGGAAGGGAGTTTCTCAAAATGGAGAAAGGTGACTAGTGGTGTTCCACAGGGATCCGTGCTCGGACCACTGTTGTTTGTGATATACATAAATGGTCTGAACGAAGGTATAACTGGTCTGATGAACAAGTTTGAAGATGATACATGTGGAGTTCAATCCAGGCAAATGCGAGGTGACGCATTTTGGAAGATCTAACTCAAGTGCAAACTATATGGTCAATGGAAGAGTTCTGGGGAAAATGGATGTACAGAGAGATCCAGGAGTTCAGGTCCATTGTACCCTGAAGGTGGCAACGCAGGTCGATTGAGTGGTCAAGAAGGCATACAGCATGCTTGCCTTCATCGGACGGGGTATTGAGCACAAGAGTCGGCAGGTCATGTTACAGGTGAATAGGACTTTGGTGAGGCCACGTTTGGAATACTGCGTGCAGTTCTGGTCGCCACATTACCAGAAGGATGTGGATGCTTTGGAGAGGGTGTAGAGGAGATTCACCAGGATGTTGCCTGGTATGGAGGGTGCTAGCTATGAAGAAAGGTTGAGTAGATTAGGATTGTTTTCATTGGAAAGACGGAGGTTGAGGGGGGACCTGATTGATATCTGCAACATTATGAAAGGTATGGACAGGGTGGATAGCAACAAGCTTTCTCCAAGAGTGGGGTGTTAGTTATAAGGGGGTCACGATTTCAAGGTGAGAGAGGGAATGTTTAAGGGAGATGTGTGTGGAAAGTTTTTTACGCAGAGGGTGGTGGGTGCCTGGAACGCTTTACCAGTGGATGTGGTAGAGGCGGACACGATAGCATCATTTAAGATGCATCTGGACAGATATATGAACGGGTGGGGAACAGAGGGAAGTAGATCCTTGGAAAATAGGCAACAGGTTTAGATAAAGCATCTAGATCGGCGCAGGCTGGGAGGGCCGAAGGGCCTGTTCCTGTGCTGCAATTATCGTTGTTCTCTTTTCTTTGTTCTTTCAGATTATGCCCACAACTGAAGTAAGGCTCATTGGTCTTTAGTTACCGGTGTTGTCTCTACTCCCCTTCTTGAACAAGGGGACAACAACATTCTATCATTATTCAGAGTGGCCCCTGTGTGGCATTTCATTAATTACAATGGTCCCAGTGCAATATTTGATTATTTACAGTCGTCGCTATGTAGTGCATCATTATTTACAGTGGTCCCTGTGCAATATATGGTTATTCACAATGGTCCCTGTGCAGAATATCATTATTTACAGTTGTCGGTGGATAGTATATCGTTATTTACAATATAGCCTGTTACTAGGAGATAGCCATACTCAAGGGGTCGGGCAAGAGGAGCGAAAAGCAAATATCACACAACCAATTGTTATTTTTTCAACATCGCTAGAAAACACGAAATTAGTTTTCAGTCCATTAAACACAGCAAATAACTAAAAATATTTAATTGCATCTTTCTCTGTGATTGTAAAAGGATTGTTCATTGCAATAATCACAGTCGGTTTCTAATTATTCTTCAGACCATAATCATATTAAGATAATTATTCAGTGGAATAGAACCTGTAAGTCCTTTCTTTCAAAATAAATTTAGAGTACCGTATTCTTTTTCTCCAATTAAGGGGCAATTTAAGGTGGCCAATCCACCTACCCTGCACATCATTGGGTTGTGGGGCTGAAACCCACTCAAACACAGGGTGAATGTGCAAACTCCACACGGACAGTGACCCAGAGACGGGATCGAACCTGGGACATCGGCCCCGTGAGACAGCAGTGCTAACTACTGCACGACCGCGCTGCCCCTAGAATCTGTCATTTTTGATCACAAAACAATAACATCAATTAAAATGCATTTGTTCAGCTCACAGTCACAATCGATGGGATTCTCCCTTTGCAGCATCCTCCAATTCCGCCGGCAGCGCTCCCATGTCCGCGGGTTTCCCGATGGCGTGGTGTGGTCACAATGGGAAACCTCATTGACCGACTGCGGGAACGGAGAATCCCGTTGTGGCGGGGATGAGCAGTGCCGGATAACGGGGCTGGCGGGACAGAGAACCGGATACAGGACATTAAAACAATGATCATTTTCCAAGAGAATTATCATGGCAAGATACTGATTAATCCATTGATCACTTACGGTATCAATAAATATTTTAACTTCACACAATAATATGTATTTAGAAATATTTTCCATGTCTATGATACCAGCAATTATGTCTCAGGATTTAATTCCATTAATCACAGTTGTGCCATGACTGAATAGAGTGAGAATTCTCTCTGCCTGTTTCTACCAATGAAAACTGAGCAAATGGGGCAGCACGGTAGCATAGTGGTTACCACTATGGCTGCACAGCGCCATGGTCCCAGGTTCGATTCCCGCTTGGGTCACTGTCTGTGCAGAGTCTGTACATTCTTCCCGTGTCTGCGTGGGTTTCCTCTGGGAGTTCCGGTTTCCTCCCACAAGTCCCGAAAGACGTGTTGTTAGGTGAATTGCAGATTCTAAAATCTCCCTCTGTGTACCCGAGCAGGCGCAGGAGTGTGGCGACTAGGGGCTTTTCACAGTAACTTGATTGCAGTGTTAATGTTAGACTACTTGTGACAGTAAAGATTATTATTAGTAGTAGTAAAGATTTTATTATCATTTTAATCGTTAAACAAATGATTCCTTTTCGTCCGCTGTCTCGCCCAGAAGGTGTGGGATTTCCTCCTCCAGTCTCTCAGTCCCATTACCTCTTGTTCGTTGTTCAAGACAAACACTTGTAACATATACTATTGCTTGCGATTTTGTACTCCTGTCACAGCAATACCTGATTTAAATGGTTATAACAAAGGACAAATAAAAGTACAACATAGATATTGGCCCTTCGGCCCTCAAGCCTGTGCTGAACATGCTGCCCATCGAACCGATAATCTTCTGCACTTCTGTGGTCCGTATCCCTGTATTCCCGTTCTATCTATGTATTGCCAAATGTAATTAAGGTTCTATACAACTGCAGCAACTGATTCATCAAATGGGCAGCGGAGTAACTAAACCTGAGAGCAGGGATTAGAATTTAACATTTAATTTTACAGCAAAAATCCAGCGCCAGGACCAGAAAGTTAATTGTAGCTTAATCTGATAACAATTTGAGTGATTATTTTGAATGAATTAACGAGTGCATAAATGTCACTCAGCAGGGTGCAGTGTTCTAACTGTGAGATGTGGGAGAACCGTGACGCTTCCAGTGATTCGGCAACTACGTTATCAATCCAATCATCCCAAAGGAAAACCTGCTTCTAAACCATTCACACAGCGAGTGGTTCTGATCTGGTCTGCACGGCCTGGGACACTGGTGTAGGCAGATACAACAGTGGTTTCACAGAGAATGGTAGGAGTGACAGAAATCAAATGTATGTCTCCAGGGAAAGGGCGGTGCAGTCGGATTGAATGATCTGCCCATCTATAGAGAGGCTGAGGACAAACGTAATTAATTATTCTCCTTCGGTACTTCACTCACTTTTCAGGCTTTGGATGTTGTCTGGTTGTGAGAGGATGTGGACCAACACCTGCAGGTTCCCTCCAAGTTCCCCACCACCGCCAGTATTCTCACTGTAATCCATTCTATTCACTGTGTCCATGTGTGAACTCAGCGTCTGCTTTAGCTGACTGGTTACTTCACAGCATCAACTGCATTGTAAGGTCCAATCTTTCTGACCCTGGGCGCTGTCTGTGCTTTCCATATTGAAACCATCTGTGTTGCTCCCAATAAAAACAGACGCACATTTCATAATCAGAGGGAGGTCTATCTTTTTTGAGGTTGCTTTACAATTATTGTTAAAAGGGGCTGTGCCACTGTTTGCTTTCTGGCCTATCCCTGGGGAAAGACAAGTTCTATTCCAGCTCTGCACAATAACTGACCTATCACACTGTCAATTATCCACACCTTCAATGGTGGAATACTGCATTCAGTATATTTACTTTATCCAGTATCTGAGTTTATAATTTAGGAACACTTTGTTTACTCAGCAAATGTATTCATCCGGATTGTGTTTTCCCCATGATACCCAGATTCCCATATCTCCAAGCACAGTGCCTCACACTATCTCTTCCTTGCATTCTCTCCCTCTCTCACATTCACACCATCTCTCACCATCTCGCCATTTCTCATCCCCCCCCTCACACACTCCTTCCCTCTCACACACTCCCTCCCTCTCTCACACACCCTCCCTCTCTCACACACTCTCCCTCTCATACTGTCTCCATTTCTCATGCTCCCTCTCTCAGACTCCCTCCCCCTCACACACTCCCTCCCTCTCTCACACACTCCCTCTCATACTGTCTCCAACTCTCATATTCCCTCTCTCAGACTCCCTCCCGCTCTCACACTATCTCCCTCTCTCACCCTCCCTCTGTCACACCCTCTCTCACACCCCTTCCCTCTCTCACACTCTCGCCCTCTCTCACACTCTTCCCTCTCTCACACTCCCTCCCTCTCTCACACACCCTCTCTCACGCTCCCTCCCTCTCACACTCTCCCTCTCTCACACCCTCCCTCGCACTCCCTATCTCACACTTCCTCCCTCTCTCACACTTTCTCCCTTTCTCACTCCCTTCCTCTCCCACACTCCCTCCCTCTCTCACACCATCTCACACTCTCTCCTTCTGTCTCACTCCCTCCCTCTCTCACACTCCCTCCCTATCTCCCACTCCTTCTCCCACCCTCTCTCACACTCTCTCCCTCTCTCACACCCTCCCTCTCACACTCTCCCTCTCTCACACCCTCCCTCGCACTCCCTATCTCACACTCCCTCCCTCTCTCACACTTTCTCCCTTTCTCACTCCCTCCCTCTCTCACACTCCCTCCCTCTCTCACACCATCTCACACTCTCTCCTTCTGTCACACTCCCTCCCTCTCTCACACTCCCTCCCTCTCTCCCACTCCCTCTCCCACCCTTCCTCTCTCACACTCTCTCCCTCTCTCACACCCTCCCTCTCTCACACTCCCTCCCTCTCTCACACCCTCTCTCACACTCTCTCCCTTTCTCACACCCTCCCTCTCACACTCCCTCTCTCACACACCCTCCCTCTCTCACACTCTCTCTCACACGCCCTCCCTCTCTCACACTCCCTCCCTCTCTCACTCCCTCCCTCTCTCACCCTCTCTCACACTCCCTCCCTCTCACACTCTCTCCCTTTCTCACACCCTCCCTCTCTCACACTCCCTCTCTCACACCCTCCCACTCTCACACGTTCTCCCTTTCTCACTCACTCCCTCTCTAACCCTCTCTCACACCCTCCCTCTCACACTCTCTCCTTCTGTCACACTCCCTCCCTCTCTCACATTCTCTCCCTCTCTCACACTCCCTTCCTCTCTCACACTCCCTCTCACACTCCCTCACTCTCTCACACTCTCTCCCTCTCTCACACTCTCCCTCTCTTACACTCCCACCCTCACTCACTCTCCCTCCCTCACAACCTCCCTCTCTCACACTCCTCCCTCTCTCACCCTCTCTCACACTTCCTCCCTCTCTCACACTGTCCCTCTCTCAGACTCACACCCGCTCTCACCCCCTCTCACCCTCCCTCTCTCACGCTCTCCCTCTCTCCCTCCCTCACAGTCTCGCCCTCTCTCGTACTCCGTCCATTTCTCACACTATCAACCTCTCTCAAATTATATCCCTCTCACACTCCCTCCCTCACTCAAACACTTCCCTCTTTCACAGTCCCTCCCTCTCCCAGACTCCCTCCCTCTCTCACCCTCTCTCACACTCCCTCCCTCACTCACACACCTTCCCTTTCACACCCTCCCTCTCTCACCATCCCTCACTCACACACCTTCCAACTTTCACACTCCCTCTGTTTTTCTAAATTCACCTCTCTGTTTTAGAATTCCCCTTATACCAAAGAACAAAAGGGCCAATATTCTAAAACGGCGAACAGGGAACTCCCTCCCTGACTCCAGTACAGGCCTCTGTGAGTGCTATTCGGGTCAAACTCTCCTTTCAAGTTATCCCCCGGTATAACTCATACCTTCACTGAAGAATTTTACTTACTTACCCCTTAATAGCATCGATGTCCCGGGTCCTGCGTTCTTAAGGAAGTGAAGTAAGCTAATAACCACTTTTTCAGGTTAAATTATTTTATTATTAACATACTCTTTTCTCTCTCATTAAATTAAAAACATTATTTACTTTTGGATGTTGTCTGGTTGGTTGTTGAGGCCTTCAGACTCTCTCTCTCTCTCTTTCAAGTCTACTGGTCATCTCTCCTGGTGCTGTTTTCTCTTTTTCTCCTGGTCTTCTGTCTTCATTGGCTGCTGCTCCCTCGCATTCTTCTCTTGGGCCGTCTGCTCTTCTGTCTCTCCTGCCGCTGGGCCGCTCCTCTCCTGGGCCGTCTCGCTCCTGGGCCGCTCCGCTCCTGCTGCTGTCCTTCTTCCTTCTTCTGGTGCCGCTGGTGTTCTGCGCTGGTCTCTTTGTTCCTGCTGTCCTGCCTCGTGGGGAGAGAGAGAGGAGGAGCCCTGGAAGCCCGCGCTGGCTGATCTCTGGCGCGAGATCGGGACCTCCGATAAGGATCGGACTTCGGGTCTTAAAGGGGCAGTCCATTACAATTTTTCAACAGCACAAAGAGATTTTTAAAAACTTTTTTCTTTTCCCGTTCTCCTGCTGCAGGTTGTAATAACCATTCTGATAGACTGAAATTGCTGCCCACAGTTTATGTGCTCTTCAGCTGCCACCAACCTCTTGTGGGATCTTTCCCTGCACTCTCCCCGATCAGATATTGGCAGACCTCTATGTTTCAAATGACACATTCTGTATTTTCCAGAACACCCCGTCTTGACATTTGAAACATTACTATAATTTGGTTTATTGTCCCCCCATCCAATTGTACTAACCTACATCCCTGATCATTGTCATTTGTATGCATATCATAGACCAGTGTCAATACGAGTCTTGTTTTCCATTTCTGATTGGAATGTGGTAATTGTGATATCTTGTACCCCCCACTGATCCCCTTGTCTTATTAATTTAAAATGTTCAATTGATCCTGCTTGTATTCTTAACTTCCCCATTAATGTCTAACATTGTCGTGAATCATGTAAGTCTGCCAACCCCTGGTTTACATGAGAGAACATCTTTCTGACAACGTGTATATTTTTCATTTCAGCATTTACAAAACCACATTGAACCGTCTCTTTTTTTTTCTTCCCAAACAAATTCTCCCTATTGTTCTGTACATAGTAAAATTTTTATCTATTCTTAACACCTTATTCATTACCTAACCAATAGACTGTGTGTTACACTTTACGTATTTTCAACTGTTAACAATTTAATATCAATATCGAAACATCGCTTCTTGGCTTTTTGGAACAATAATTATTACATACTAAACTAACCCTCTATTAAAACATTCACAGTTTAGAAATGCGGATCAAGTTATTTAACGACACACATACCCCCCTTATCATATATATACAACAGTCCCTATCAATTTACATGAAAAATAAAAAAAATTTCTTATCAACGATTATAGTAACAATTTTCCCGCCGTAGTATCAAGCTACTAAAATTCTTAACCTATTATCATTTATCATATTGGGGTTCCTCGTCAGTCGCTGCTATCTGCTGCCGAGACCTTAATGATTCCACTGTGTAGTACATACCCCATGGAGACCACAGATCATCCATCAACTAATGTCCAGTTAGAGATGTCTGACCGGGGGTTTCACTGTCCAGTTATAATTTGATATTCTAATTTGTTTCAACCCGTAATGTTTTCCTCCGGGTTCTGTCATTTAATTCCCTCAAATTTGTAGCCAATTATATCATTAGTTTCCCCCCAATCCTGTCGAACAGATTCTTCTCTGGAGTGTAGTTCTCTTCTTTCTTGCGAACTGGTTTGTTATTGGAGTGTAGTTCTCTTCCTTCTTGCGAACTGGTTTGTTATTAATTCTTTCCACCTGAAAAAGCAAATGAACAGATCAAGGGTGGAGAGGGCCCTATTCTTTAATTCGGATTATCCCAGAAGTGCCCTCTCCAGGACTTCCGGATTCCTTTTGCCATCATTTCTTTTTGAACTGGTTTATATTCCATATCCTGTCAAGCCTCCTTCTGTCATTGCACCCCTGAGTGAGATTCGAAGAATCTCAAACTCCTCTGATGCTCACTGGGTCGTGTGTTTCAAGCGTGACACAATTTCTTTTGCTCCAGACACCATGCTTCTCTAATTCAATTGTATGTGTACCCAGAATCTGAACAATCTTGTCTTTACATTTTACAGTCTCACGAATGATTTTCCCCGCAGTCTTAGTTGGTAACTTCACCCAAACTTCGTCTCCTACTTGATAATTCCCAGATTCACTTGGGTCTCCTTGTCCCTGGGGACAGAGGTTCCAAGGTTGCTATTAAGATCAAATACTATTCTTTCAATGTCTTTATCCCAGCCTTTATTATTCTGATTCTTTATGATCCAATCCTTTACTTTTCTTACAGACCTCCCAGCCATTCCATTACTCTCAGGTGCATATTTCACGGCCCAATTGATTGTTATTCCTCTGTCAGCACAAAAGTTAATAACAGGATTGTTTCTAAAGTGAGGCGCGTTGTCCATTCGGATCGATTCTGGTCTACCTCTGGAGGTCATCATTTCTGCCAATACCCTTTTGGTTGTGGCTCCATTTGCTTTGCTGGTTGCTCTAAGGTCAATTTCTCCCGTGCAGCTATCAGCTTTGACTAAAAAATACAAATTACCTTTGCTGCTTCTGGGAAAAAGTGGTCCTGCATAATCTAATGACCATTCCTGCATCGGTTTCTCAGTTTTTATGCTCCCATATGTTTTATTTCCTCTCTGTCCTCCACAGGCCATACATCTCTCACATTTTCTCCTTACTGCAGTTAAATGTTGTCTCCAATAGGCTATTTTAATTCCCAACTTCTTCAACTCCCTTGCGACTACAACATGACCCCCATGTCCTGTGGCTTCATGTACTTGCTTAATTATCATTTGATGGTCGGCTGCTGAGTTCCCAAGAGTCCCCAAGATTATTGTCCTAAGTCTGGCTAATTCATCCACTTCCTGATTCCCCTTACACAGTTCCCCAATTCCTTTTGTGTGTGCTTTTTGATGAATTGTCTGGATCTCCATATCGGCTAAAATTTTATCTATCTCTTCCCACTGTTCTTTCTGTTCCAGTAGTTTATTTCTACCGTTCGTCCAACCGTTTAGTTTCCAAAACTCCAAATCTTTCTCCAATCCTTGCTGCACGAAAAAGCTATCGGTTACAACGGTAACTTCCTGCAGCTTTCGCTGGTGACACTCCTTTAACCCTTGCAATACTCCCTCTACCTCAGCTGTCTGAGCTGATCCAATGATTATTCCCTGTTCCTCCACTACTATGTTTCCTGAATTTTTTAAAATGAATGCCCATCTGGCTTGTTCTTCGTCCTTCTTGACTTTACTACCATCAGTATATAATACCCAAGGATTCACCAACTCCGTTTTACTAACTGGCTCATCAAGTTTCTGTCCCTTTTGAATGTTATGAACAAACATTAAGTCAGGGTTTAGAAGAATGGTTTCCCATCTTTCCCATCGAGCTGTATTCGCTCCTTGCTGGCAAATCTGTCTCTTGGTTATCTCCTTTAACTCCAAAAACTCAGTTGTGACATAAATTTTCTTACCACCCGACAAGTTTTCTATCTCTGCTATTCTCTTTGTTATAGCTGCTAGACATTTCTCGATGTTTGAAAACTTTTGTTCAGCTCTTGACCAGTTTCCTGTCAGATGTTTGATAGGTGTCTGATTGCTAAGATTAGCAAGTACCATACCATATCCATTTTTCTATATGTCTAATTTAATGCTTAAATCATCCTCTTCTTGTCTCCCAACTAATGACCCCGATATCGCAATTGCTGTCTTTAACTGATCTAACCCTCTCTGGGCCTCGCTGGTCCAAATAAAATCCCCTTTCAAGGTTTGATAAATGGCTTTAGCATAGAGACTGAAGTCCTTCACTACTGGCCTTAGATATCCCAACATTCCCATTATTTTTTGAACCCCTTTTTTCGAAACAGGCGCAGTAATTTCAGCTATCTTCTTCCTCATTTCAATACTGGCCTCTCTACCTTCCTTCGATACTGAATAACCCAAATAGTTGACTTCGCTTCTCCCAATTTGACATTTCTTTAGCCCTATTTTAAAGCCTGCTTCACTAAGTGTCTTAATGATCCTGGCCACTCTTTCCACATGCTTGTCCTGATCGTCATCTCCAATTAATATATCATCGATATATACTAAAGCCAAATCATCTTTAATCAGCTCCCTGATTATTGCCTGAAAGTGATTTGGAGAATTAACATATCCCTGTGGAAGTCTACAATATACATAATGCTTAGTTCCAAAGGTGAATGCTGTTTTCTCCCTGCTGTCTGGGTCTAATGGAACACTCCAGAATCCATTCGCCAAATCTATACTAGTTAAGTAAGTTTTTCCCGCGACTTGCTCTAAGGTAGCTTGTGGATTTATTAAATATCTCTTGTCCTTCTTTGTGACTTTATTTAAAGCTTTGTAATTTGTTACCATTCTAAATGTACCATCTGGTTTTCTTACTACCTGAAGTGGACTATTTGTTGAGGCATATGTGACCCCTTGAATAATCCCCTGCTGCTCCAATTCCTTGATTATTATCTCCAGCTCGCTCTTAGCTCCTCTAGGCAAAGGATACTGTTTTTGAGGTCTGTGTTGTCCCCCGTGAATTGTGTGTTGAAATTGCTGGCTAATCAAACCTGTGTCATTCTTACCTATCGCTAGGTTTACTCCCATCAGTACTTCTTCCATCTTCTTCCAAGCTTCGTCATTTAAAATACTTTTCTCTCTGTTTCCTTATTTCCTCCATGTTATCAATTGGTTTTAATATCCTTATTTTTCCAGTATCTATTTTTATTAAATCTTTCCCTGCCATCAGATTATCAGTTCCTGATATTGCCAGTAATTCTCCCAATCTAACTTCTGGTCTAATATCCTTATTCCCTAATGCTCCTTCTACTATGTATTTCTTTCCTGTCGGATTTCCAGCTTCTTCCCTTATCATTGATATCTCAGCCCCTGTGTCCACTATAAATCTTTCCCCCTTGTATACTACTACTAATTCTCCTTTGTCTGTTTCTGTTGTTAGATTTTGTATAGCCTGTTTAAGGGGAGAAGCCGAATCCTGTCAATATATACCGGGGCCTCCTCTGCCTCCTCCTCGGAATCCCCCTCGCGAGCGTCCCGGATACCCTTCTGGTGGTTGATATCTACCTTGCTCAATCCTCCCCTGACCAGCTGCTCTTCTTCTCCTATCCTCAATGAATCTGTCTCTTTCCTCCCGACTGAGGGCTAGGAATTGTTCCCTTGGTAAATAATCTAGATTTTGTGGTGGAGGTGGCCCTTGTGACCGCAAATTATACCCATGTTGTGGCATTGCTGGTTGTGCTGGATTTTGTTCCGATTTGTCAGGTATCTGTCGGTTTGGTGGTCTAATCTGAGCATTTTGTGTTGAAACATTATTTTGGGCAGCTGCTCTTTTTTGTTCCCCTTTTGTGTGTTTATCCTTAAATCCTTTGCCTGCCAAATCAAATTTAACCAGTTATCTTCCTATTTCTCTTCTAGAGGTCGTTAACAGTATTGTTGAGAGGCTTTTTCCTCCAGGAATCTTGGGTCCTAATTCCCTCAGGAATCTGACTACATCGACCCCCTCTTCCTTATTAACCTCATATATTCGGTCGATATATGGTGTGAGGTGTTCCCCTGCATATACTGCCTCTGTCATCTCTTTCATTAAATTAGCTCTCTCATTTCCCAAATCTAACTCATTTATTAAATCTGAGACTTCGCCTGTAACTATTTCTCCCACTGTATGTAAATCAATCAATTTGGTGGATTCTCCTGATGCCCCCATTTTCTTCGCTAACTGTTTTAACCTCTGTGAATACTCAATTCTACTCTCCCCATGTTTCTTTGGGCCTGCTGTCTTCATTACGGCTGCTACTATTTTATACGGCACCATGCCTCCCTGTCCTTCCTCTGGACCTGGTGTAAATGACTGAACTATTTTCTCACTTCTGGGCATGGTGTTCTTAAAGGGGCACCTCTATCTGGGTCCCTATATTCGGAGAAATGTATCCGTCGTCGTACCGGTTCTTCCTCAAAATAGGGGGTACTATGTTGTACAAACTCTTCCACCGATTCTATATATTCTTCAAACCTTGCACTTGGTACTTGGCTATCTCGTGGAGCATAACTTGCCCTATCCATTGGAGTAGGAGCAGTTTTTTGGGGTCTTGAACGATTCTGTATCCTTTCCTGTGGTCTTAATGCTGCTATTATCTGGCCTTGTGTTTCTGTGCTGTTCCTTACCCTACTCATGGCTCTTCCGAAACTGTCATACTCTTTGCTCATTTGCCAAATTTTAGCTTTGGGGGTAACGTTTGGTAATTCTAGTAATTTCGTAGAATCAATTTGTTGACTTCCTCCTAATATTTCTCCTATTTTAAGTCCCCTAGCTGTAACCTCTCTTTCCCATCCTCCCTGATCTCTATGGTGTACCATTTCTGCTTCTGGATTATAAATATAATACGGTACATCCTTATTTACTGGTTGATAAGTGGAAGGTTGTTGTTGTTTCCAGTGATCGCTATAATCCCCTATTTCTAATGGTTTAGAATTTTTTCTATTCCCTATTCCTCTCTTTTGTTTGTCTATTTCCTCATTCTCGGATGAGGATGATAATTCTTCCTGTCCATCACAGGAGGCGCCATAATCCCAACTATGCCTTGTTCCTCTTCACTTTCTTGTGGTTCAAAGAAATGATCGATAAACGCTTCTTTCTTATGTGTGGCAGATTGCTGAGGCCAATTTTCTTCCTGAAACAGACTTGGATCTGGGTATTGAAAATTGTATCCCGTTGGGAAATTTTCACAGGGGTCCGAATTCTCTCGGCTATCTGATTCTAGGCCTGATTCCTCGTCACTTTCCATTTCTAATGGTTCATTTTTCTGCAGTTGTTTTATATATTTGCCTACCACTTCAGAGTTACTTTTGTGTTTACTAGGGATCTGTATTATTTCTTTCATGTTTACTCCGTCAATGATTTTAATCAGTTTGGAACACACTTTGCCCACTTGAGCAGCTGCATGCTTCTGTCTGTGTCCAAACACGATTAGTGATTCAGCTCGCTTTTCAAATGCAAACTTACAAAGTGCTTTAAGGACCCTGACAGAATCTGTATATTGCAGGGCTTTTGGCACTCTAACAAAGAGGGAGATATCTCCGTCTGGATACATATCTCTTGTCCAGGATTTCTTTTGCTCTTTTAATTTCTTCCATTCCCTTTTCATTTCTACATTTCTCTTGACCGTATCCCAGGGCATGAGAATTACCCTAATTGCCATTTTCGGATTTTTAGTTCTGTTCCTGGTTGTCCCTTTCAGGTGCACTCTGAAATTAAGGATAAGTACCCTTTCTGGGCCCTATCCAAGGCTGACTAAGGCACTATCATCCTGTTTTAGTTAAGGGTCGATTGGTTATTGGTTTCTGAAGATTCTAAGCGTCCCTATTTTCCAGAAAATGTCCGCACAATCTGCCTTACTCTGAGGATGATTTATTCTTTTGCCTCTTTTACCAGTAATGGATGCAAGATTTTAGTGCTGTCACCAAAATGTCTTGCAGATTTTTTCTCAGGGTCAGTATCTTCTAGTCTACTGATTTTCACACCCAACCTGAGCTTCAGTCCCCTCGATCCACAGAATATCCTTACAAAAGCCAATCACACATGACTTTCCAGACTAAACTCGGCAGGTAAAGTCTGACTCACACATAGACTAGAAACTTCTAATATTCTAGCCCCTACTCTGCTTAACTAGAAACTTCTAATATTCTAGCCTCGCTTTACCTAGAAACTTCTAATATTCCAGGCTCACTTTACCTAGAAACTTCTAATATTCTAGGCCCCACGTTGGGCGCCATGTTTTTCTAAATTCACCTCTCTGTTTTAGAATTCCCCTTATACCAAAGAACAAAAGGGCCAATATTCTAAAACGGTGAACAGGGATTCTCCCTCCCTGACTCCAGTACAGGCTTCTGTGAGTGCTAATCGGGTCAAACTCTCCTTTCAAGTTATCCCCCGGTATAACTTATACCTTCACTGAAGAATTTTACTTACTTACCCCTTAATAGCATCGATGTCCCGGGTCCTGCGTTCTTAAGGAAGTGAAGCAAGCTAATAACCACTTTTTCAGGTTAAATTATTTTATTATTAACATACTCTTTTCTCTTTCATTAAATTATAAACATTATTTACTTTTGGATGTTGTCTGGTTGGTTGTTGAGGCCTTCAGACTCTCTCTCTCTCTCTTTCAATTCTCTTGGTCATCTCTCCTGGTGCTGTTTTCTCTTTTTCTCTGTCTTCTGTCTTCATTGGCTGCTGCTCCCTCGCATTCTTCTCCTGGGCCGTCTGCTCTTGGGTCTCTCCTGCCGCTGGGCCGCTCCGCTCCTGGGCCGTCTCGCTCCTGGGCCTCTCCTGCCGCTGGGCCGTCTCGCTGCTGTTCCTGCTGCTGCCTCTTCCTTCTGGTGCCGTGCCGTTCTGCCTCTGGTTCCTTTGTTCCTGTGTGCTGCCTCGTGGGGAGAGAGAGAGGAGGAGCCCTGGAAGCCCGCGCTGGCTGATCTCTGGCGCGAGATCGGGACCTCCGATAAGGATCGGACTTCGGGTCTTAAAGGGGCAGTCCATTACAATTTTTCAACAGCACAAAGAAATTTTCTTAAAACTTTTTTCTTTTCCCTTTCTCCTGCTGCAGGTTGTAATAACCATTCTGACAGACTGAAATTGCTGCCCACAGTTTCTGTGCTCTTCAGCTGCCACCAACCTCTTGTGGGATCTTTCCCTGCACTCTCCCCGATCAGATATTGGCAGACCTCTATGTTTCAAATGACACATTCTGTATTTTCCAGAACAAGAGCAATCTGGAAATTGATGCAGCGCTGCTGAGCAGAGACCAGTGACAACACGCCATTGTTGGCGCCCCCACCCATTCTCTTCCCCGCCAGCCCGCTCCACACCCCTCCACCCGGCCGCAACCCGCCGGCGCTCCAAAACCTACTGGTCCGTGGTGACTACTCCGAGTGGCAGCAGTGCCAGCTAAGGATACCCCTGGCAGCATGGGCGGCGCCGAGTCAGAGGCCCCTACGTGAGGACATCCGCTCTTGTTGGCCAATAATGTATCAACAGGCTGCCATGATGCGTGCGATGCTCTCAGCATCATATTGCAGGGTCCCTACTGAAGAAACCGGTTCTATACCAGTGGTGTGTTTCAGGCCCCGAGTGGGTTACTGTTCAGAATCACATGGAACTCGGTGCACAGGTACATCGGCACCATTACAGATACCCTATTCCCAGGCGGCTCAACATATCCATTTCAGTGTGGACCAACCCCAATAGGATGCTCGCGCTGCAATGTTCGCCACCGTGGCAGAGATGTCTCGGGACCAGAGAGTGATCGAACGGATGCATGTACCCCTGTAGGCACGTGTGGAGAATAGGCTGCTGTATACAAACCAATAGTGTTCCGCTCAATGAACGTCCAGCTGGTATGTGATCATGAGACGTGCATCTTATGTCTGTGTTCTGTATCCCGGCAGTGTGCATGATGGCTCTGTCTTGCACACTCAGCGCTTTCTGACTTATTGGATACGCAACACCACTCCCCGTTTCATCTGGGGGGCCACTACGGTTGAAGCTGATGACGCCCATCTAGAGGGCACAGACCGACGTGCAGACGCGCTAAAATGAAGCCAATTCCATGACCAAGTGCGCGATCGAGCAGTGCATTGTGCTCCTCAAGAGGCAGTTCAGGTCCCTGGACCACTTTGTAGGGACCCTCCAGTACCATTCTGAGAGGGTCGCCCGCACAGTGGGGGCATTTGGCACCCTTCACAACACCACACTGCACAGGAGCGATATGTTCGAGGAGGAGGTGGAGAAAAGCCATGATTCATCCGACGAGGGGCTTGTGCGGGAAGGGGAGTGTGACCAGGGTTTGGAGACCTGGTAGAAACGGGGTGACACATAACGTTTGCGCCAGTGGAATTGCATACGGGATGCTCATGCCTTCTAGTTCACTGGATGGGGTAGGAAGGAAGAACTGGCCAGGGGCATGGACCCCATACACAACCTCACATTCACTAACTGACTCCCTCGGTCACCCCCCAATCTGCAACTCCCTCCACGATACATAACTGCTGTACTACCGCAGTAACGCCAGGTCTGCTCCATGGGATGGAGGGTGAGTCAACCCACTCTGCAATGAGCTCTGGTGCTCTGTATCGTCTGACAATGTCCGACTCTTGCCAGCGGCAGCACCTTTCAGCATCCACCTGGGTGATCCCGGCATGTGAGCTGGCCATTCCATCATACAGTCCCATGATATCTCTGTGATGGCAGTATTGGGGGCCTTCGGATGTGGGACAGGTCATTGGGAAGCCCAGGCCACACACAGGGTGCCCCCTTTCTTCCACCCGCACCCACAATTTCCACCTATTCTTCCATCCCTGGCCAGGCAGACCATTCCACATATCATACCCATCAGACAGAGCACTGAGGCAGTTTGTTATGTGGCCAATAGATGTTTAATGTGAACGAAAATCCACTGGTTTGTTCCCGAGTTGATGAAACAGAACCGACAGGGAGGGCGTGTGGGCATGCTGAGGGTGGGGGGCACGGTACCAACCATTAAGCCCATTGCACCTGGATGTGCACGTGTGTACGCACCATGAAAACATTGTGCCCCCTCACCCCCTGCAGATCATAATGTCTGGGAAAAATCCAGCGATGTTGGCCGACGTGGCGAGGCCGCTGGCCTAACTGCAGCTGTGTGGCAGCATCGGCGCATGCGGCTCTGAGAGAAGGTGTAGTCTGCAGCACAGGAGCAAGTCTCAGCGGGTGGCAGCCGCTCAGGCTGGTGGCTCACCCACAGGACAGGCTGAGGAGGGAGAGAAGGAATAAGACGAGGATGAGGAACAACACGATAAGGATGAGTGGGGGGACGCAGACGGGAAGGTGCTGCTTGTGCCAAGGAGGAGCCTCATTAGGACCCACGTGTATCGGCGCCACATATCGTTCGATCTTATCTTGGACCGAGCATTCAAGAGGATACTGCGGAAGAGCCGGGAAACCGTCGGTCACATCTGCCACACCTGGCATCGCGTGGGACTGGAGGGGCAACACCTGCTAGCGGTGGGTTTCAAGGTGACGATCGCCCTCAAATTCTACCCCACTGGATCTTTCCAGTCACTGAGTGGGGACCTGTCGGTATCTCGCAGGCATGTGCCCAGGTGCCTTCATGCCATCCACGGATTTCCTGCATGCCCTTGCGTACCAATACATGCAATTCCCTGTGGACCGCTCCCTCCAGGATGCCCGGGCAGCGGGATTTGCTGCCATCGCAATGATGGCCATGGACAAGGGGTTAGGACATGGAACATAGAACAGTACAGCACAGAACAGGCCCTTCGGCCCTCGATGTTGTGCTGAGCAATGAGCACCCTACACAAACCCACGTATCCACCCGATACCCGTAACCCAACAACCCCACCTTTATCCTTACTTTATAGGACACTAAGGGCAATTTATCACGGCCAATCCACCTAACCCGCACATCTTTGGACTGTGGGAGGAAACCGGAGCACCCGGAGGATACCCACGCACACACGGGGAGGATGTGCAGACTCCGCACAGACAGTGACCCAGCCGGGAACCAACCTGGGACCCTGGAGATGTGAAGCATTTATGCTAACCACCATGCTACCGTGCTGCCCAAAGGGTTCATCATTTGTATGTACATTGCCCTACGGACACCAGCGGATAACAGGCCAATGTTGATGAACAGGAAGGGGAACTACTCCATGAACGTTCACGTGGTCTGTGACCACCAGAAGAAATTCCTGTACGTCTGTGCAGTGTGCATGACACGTTCACCCTGGTACAGAAATTGATCTATGGCATGTACCTAGGATACTTCACCCCCAACCTCCCCCCCCCGCCCTGCGGAGCTGGTTGCTGGGCGACACGCGTTACCCATTGCGTTTGTGCCTGACGACGCATATATGCCACAAGGCGACGTGGGGAACCGCTACAATGAGGCCCATTGTGCAATCTGGGGTGTGGTCAGCAGGTGCCTCTGGAAGCTGAAGATTTGCTTCAGGTACCCTGTCCGCAGTGGAGGCCCCCAGTATCAGTCAAGGAGGGTCGGCAGCATCGTTGTCGTTTTGCTTCATCCACAATATTGCCCAGCAGAGGGACAATGATTTGGACAATGACAATGAGTACGAGGAGCAAGGGCAAGCCTCGTCAGGCCAGGAAGAGGAGGAGGAGAGGGACAATGTGCGGATACGGGAGCTGGACATGGGCGGGAGGCTGGACTATGCCACCTGTTGGGCCGGCGAGCACGGGATGCTTTATCTCACGTTTAACCAACTGGGAGTGGCGTTAATTGGCAGTGGCACGGATACAACAATAATCCACCGCCGACCACCCTCACCTCCCATTCAACGAAGAAACTCACCTCCCACACCACTGAATATACTCAAGTCCCCACCAATGAAATCAAACACCTCCTCCGACCGAACCACAGGCACGCACTCCATCCCTCCAGTATACTCCCACCAGCGGCACAACGAGCTGAGGTCGCTGAGTTGCCGGTCAGAGCGGGTCTTGTCCATGGGACAGTCCGTTCTGTGATGAGTTCCGAATTTCAAGTCATTAGACAAATGTCTGACTCACGCCCGCAGTTGGACCCTCCACCTGTCTTGTTCCTGCATGCCAGCTGGCCATTCCATCACATTGCCCTGTCTCTTCTCTGGGGACAGGGTGACGCAGAAGTTCGGGGGAGAGGGCGGGGAGTTGGGGACCTGCTCAGCGCACCAACTAGGGTTCAGTCTTCCATTAACCATCAGCAACACTGGCACTCACATATCGCCCCACTTCTGCACCTATATATAGGGCACAGAGACAGTTTTCATCGTTGAAAACATGTTTTTAATGTGAAGAGCTCATACAGTCTGTGACCTAGACCCTAAAACTAAACTCTGCCACACACCCGTGCCAATCTAATTGGTGTCTATCTCTGTGGCCTTACTGGCCCTGGCACTGCGCCGAGGTGGTTCGCCAGATGGTACAGCAGAAGTGTAAGTGGACTGCTGTGACTCCTGCCTTGTGACTAGTGTCCCCGTTGGCGCACCTGACCTGGGGCGGCCCCGCCTAGTTGGGCCAGGCTATACCCCGGGCGTCCTGGCTGGCGTGGTGCCAACCTGTTCTCCCTCCTGCCCACCAGATTCACCAGGGACTGGAAGTGGAGGGGAGGGGGTGGTGAAGGGTTTAGAGGTGTTGTGGTGCTCCGGGACAACCCTGCAGGAGTCACGGGCAAGGCCCCAAGTAACTCATTCTCCCTCGGCGTGCCCGATGCTTCCCGGGTTTCTCAATAGGACGGAGGTACGAGCAGAGCCATCCATGAGACTCCCCCGACACAAGGCGATCCCAGTCCTAGAGGCCCGCTCTGGTATCTACTAGGGACAGATAGCTAGCACCATGCAGCTCATGGAGTGGGCCATCCCTGACTGGGATTGTGCTTCCTCCCTCTGAGACTATGCCATCTCCCTCTGGGGCTGTGACATCAGCCTCTCAGTTGGTTTGACGACGGCCAGCACTTGGGCAATGGCTCTGAGGCTCTCATCCATGGTTACGATCGCTCATCCACAAGGGGTCTTGTACAGCCAGATTGGCAATGATTCCCTTCTCATTACATAGTACCCAGTCTAAGATGACCTGCTGTCTAGTTGGAATTCGTCCTCTACGGCATTTTAGCTAGTTTGATTTGCCCAATCTATGTGAACATTAAAATCACCTATGATCGTCGATATATCCTTGTTAGATGCATCTCAGATTTCTTTTTTAATGCCCTTCCCAACCACATGTTTCTGCAAATGGTTTCTCAAGTTTACGTAGAAATGTACCTGCATTTGATGGGGGTTGTAGAAAATGTACTGAGCTGATTCCAAAAAGTAAAGGGTTTAGCTTATCAGAATAGATTGGAAAAGGTGGACACATGCACCTTTCGAGGAATGGGAGCTGATTTTACTCATATGCGTATGATTCTGAGGGAGATTGGCGGGTGGAGATTGTAGGATATTATCACTACGGAATAAAGTTTCAAATGGGACGGGAATGCAGCCAATTATGTCTGCGTGGACGTGTAGCGGTGGGGGGAGCGGGGCGGTTGCCAACGTATCAATGGTGGAGTTTGAAAATTCCAGTGTATAAATAGGATAATTGACAGTAAACTGAATAATCCCACTCTGGCGTGAAGAACGCTGGCCAGTCTGTGCTGCATTTCTGATTGTGGCTGAGAGGTTTTACTTCAAAATCGGTACAATTAACCATGGGCTACTAATGTTTGGTAGAAAATTACCATGCTCAGTCAATTCAACTTCGAGTTACCACGAATGAGCAATGATGTGGAATTGTCTTTCCAATTGAAAAGCAGAGCTAAATATAATCCAGATCAAGAGGGAATTAACACAGCTGCCGTAGTCTGATTTTTCAAATATTTAAAAGAAATGCTGATTATTATTGTAACTTCAATGCCCAGTGGAGATTGTTCAGAATATAAAATAAAAGGGCATTGAAAACATCTCCTCACCGATTAAGTCCGGCACATTTTCTCCAGTACACAGCGATAGAAGGCACCTCAGAACAATGTATAATCCCGTACACATGGTCAACAAACATTTCTATTTGGTTCTCGCCGTCGTTGGTGTTCCTGGTAAGTCAATAAAAACATTGAGATTGTGTGAATGTGTGTATCAGCTTGTATCTGGTTTCAGTCTGTTTAATACGCCACATTCTGTGTAATGTGTAACTTACTGATCTAGTTCTGCCTAGTATATAAATACTGGTGATATCTTCCACATTGCCTGCATAGTTAGTAACCGGCACGAAAAAACCGAATCTGGCGCCAGAGTCTCGATCAATTATAAAGCGATGTGTTTACTTTGTACAGTGGATATTGTTGAGTCAGACATTAGTTTGAGTTAGGATGATAATATTGCCTTTTGACAGGCTATGTTAGATTGTCACTAACTTGAGCGGAGCTCCTGACCATCGTGATTATGTATGAATTGCGTTATCTGCATTTTGTCTACAAGAAAATATATTTTCAAATCAGCATTTAATTAATTGAATCACACAATCCCCATTGAAATCCTGGGCACAGAATCTGCAGACAAGAGGCTTTCGGTGATAATAAATGATACGACCTGAATAAAACGACAGTTACTTTATTTAAACCGTTGCCTGCAATTGTCTCCCACACAAGAGGAAAAGTTAATCCTCCAACTGGAACTTTCAAATGCCCAACAAAATCGAAAAAAAAACATAATGTAAAATAGTCCTGATTCTGCAAAACTAGCCAGGAAACATCAGATGGCAGAATATCGCAACGAATCTGGCAGCGTCTATGAAGAGAGAAAAGTCTTAACATCCCAGCTACATATTAGTGTCAGGGTAAGAGATACATAGACATGTGATTGGGGTAATTCTGTTGAATAAAGGGGGAATCGGCTGCGGAATAGAAGATCAGAGGGATATCGGGGGCAGAGTAGATGAACTGACAAATACGTATTGGAACAAAGGATAACGTTGGTGGTGATTATGACATTAAAGACTTAAGCTTTGATCAAAGTAGAATAATGTGTTAATAGCAGCAAATGGGATTTCCCTGTCTGAAAGTAAAATATTGGGACATGATAGAGACTGGAACGAGGGGGAAATAAACCAAAATGGAGGATTGAATATATGGTCTGAAATTGTTGAACTCAATGTTGTGTCCCGAAAGCTGTAAACTGGCGACGCAGAAGCCGAGTGATGTCATGTCGTTAATGTTGGGCTGTACTGGAATACAGTAACATCGCCCAGGACAGCATTGCCAGCACCGAAGCAAGAGATATTTTATGCTCTGAAGATATTCTGCCAATCAGAAATATCACCAGGCATTATTCAAAATTACAATAGATACAGCGACAATCTGTTCAAATCTCCCCCATGGCATGAATCTTTCATGCGAGGAATAACTCGAGTCAGCCTTCACTGTGATCTCTGAGTGCGGTGGAAAACTCCTTGAAAACATTGTTTCAGATTGATTATAGGCGCCCGCGTTTTTCCCATTTCTGACATGCCTGTCTGTAATCGGTACGAAAGGGCAGGACATTCTCTGTCGGTGGAAGATATTATGTAATATGTCTCCAAAGTCTAATTGGTTGCAATTATTATTTTTTATTTGAATTGTATTAAGGGGCAGCACGGTAGCATGGTGGTTAGCATAAATGCTTCACAGCTCCAGGGTCCCAGGTTCGATTCCCGGCTGGGTCACTGTCTGTGTGGAGTCTGCACGTCCTCCCCGCGTGTGCGTGGGTTTCGTCCGGGTGCTCCGTTTTCCTCCCACAGTCCAAAGATGTGCGGGTTAGATGGATTGGCCATGCTAAATTGCCCGTAGTGTCCTAAAAAGTAAGGTTAAAAGGGGGGGCTTGTTGGGTTACGGGTATAGGGTGGATACGTGGGTTTGAGTAGGGTGATCATTGCTCGGCACAACATTGAGGGCCGAAGGGCCTGTTCTGTGCTATACTGTTCTATGTTCTATGTATCCACAAAGTGCAGGTGGTTAAGAAATTAATTTATGTTAACATTCGCTGAATTATGTAATCTTATGTCGATCCTTTGAATCCTTACTCATTCTTTTGCAAAGTGAACTATCTTTAAAGATGTTGTACTGCTGGTGACTACCCTGGCCAGAATTATCTTCACAAACTGCGACTTCTACACACTTGAGTTTCATTCTTTGTTGTTACCAAGCATGGATATTAGGTTATCAGTTTTAGCTATCGCATTAAAGTAACGTATTACATAGCTCACTTAGAGTCTCGACATCAGACCTCTGCAGCATTCGCTACCCCCAGCTCTGTGAGTTCTGTCCCTGCAAGGGGGTACACAGAGGTGAGGAACATATATATTGGTCTGTTAACATACAGACATTTGTCCCGGACACGAAATGATCACAGTAAACACAAGTCTAGAATGAAATAAAAATGTTCAAATTCATCCAGAAATAGCCATTTTCAATGTATATTTTCTCATCATCCTGTTTTATATCATATCCCTCCACGCTCCACTCGACCAGAGATCAAACTTTCCCTGTTACGTTCGCCTGTACACGACACTTCACAGCTCATTTGAGTATCTAATCTAGAATTTTCACCTTCCATATTTCGCGCAGTGATATAAGGATGACATCCTAATGCTGACCCTGACCCACTGGTGCCATACTGGAGTTGCCGTGATTCAGCCGAGACACTAAACCAATGCCTCATGTACCTGCTGGATGGATGTAACATATCCAGTGTCGCCGTTCATAGAGTTTACAGTGCAGAAGGAGGCCACTCGGCCCATCGAGTCCGCACCGGCTCCTGGAAAGAGCACCCCACTCAATGTCAACACCACCACCCTATTCCATAACCCAGTAATCCCTCCCAACACGAAGTGCAATTTTGGACACTACGGGCAATTTAGCCTGGCCAATCCACCTAACCTGCACATCTTTGGACTGTGGGAGGAAACCGGAGCACCCGGAGGAAACCCACGCACACACGGGGAGGACGTGCAGACTCCGCACAGACAGCGATCCAAGCCGGAATCGAACCTGGGACCCTGGAGCTGTGAAGCTATTGTGCTATCTTCGAAAGAAGAGAAGCAGAGTTATCCCCGGGATCCTCGCCGATATTTATTGATCTCCATCCTCAGAATGGAAACTGATTATTTGAACATTATCACATTGTCGTTGGGGTCAGTGTACTGAGATGAATTTGCAGAGCGCAGCGAGAGACCTCCCGAGGAGCAGGTGTATTGATTGCGACCTTACAATGCAAGGGCAGAGCGGGGGCGGGATAACCGGCCACGGAGATACATATTGTGGAGCGAATAGATGGAGACCCGGTAACAGGCCATTCATTTCCGTGTAAAGTGCGGGGAGGACGCCCAGAGGAGGTCAAGGATAGTTTGAAAATAAAACGATTGTTGTTATCTCAGGAATGTCGTGAGTTAAATTGCTGATGAAGAACTTTGCTGAGTGACAGGCCCGAATTTATGGTGAGCTTTTTCTGTTATTGTACTTAAGTTAATTATTCATATTTCAGGCATTATTGCTTCCATATGTCAGTCTATTTACTTGAAAACATGTTTTAATATGGCTGCGGTTTATTAGTATTGACCAATAAATGAATAACCTGTATCGTCCTAACTTACGATTCGTAATATTTATGCACTTCGGAAAGTCTTATTAATAATGTTATGGTTTCTTTTAATTTGGGGGTTTATTACTCCTTGGAAGGCAGTGAAGAAAAAAAACGTTTGTTATTAGCGTTGTTTATGAGATAAAGTGAAATGAACGGTTGTTCGTCGAGGTGGTTGCTGGAGGATGGTTCACAGTCACGTTGGAACACAGTGTTTTCCCAGAAAAGAGAGAGTTCACGCAAACAATTCAATAGCTCATTGAATAACGCAAAAGACAGGAATTAAGTTGGATAAGAAAAGATAGGCTGATAGCAGAGGTAGAAGGATAACACGACAATCAGGCCGAATATGGACGTTTCAGAGAAGATAAAAAGACAAAAAGCCAGAGGGTGATGAATCTGTCGAACTCCTTGCCGCAGAAGACTGCGGGGGGCAAATCAGCGAGTGTCTTTAAGAGATAGGTTCTTGATTAACAAGGGATCAAGGGTTATGAGGAGATCGCAGAAGAATGGAGATTAGAAATATCAGCCATGGTTGAATGGCGGAGAATACTCGATGGGCCAAGTGGCCTAATTCTGCTCATAAGAACAAGAGAACATAAGAACATAAGAACAAGGAGCAGGAGTAGGCCATCTGGCCCCTCGAGCCTGCTCCGCCATTCAATGAGATAATGGCTGATCTTTTGTGGACTCAGCTCCACTTTCCGGCCCGAACACCATAACTCTTAATCCCTTTATTCTTCAAAAAACTATCTATCTTTACCTTACAAACATGTAATGAAGGAGCCTCAACTGCTTCACTGGGCAAGGAATTCCATAGATTCATAACCCTTTGGGTGAAGAATTTCCTCCTGTACTCAGTCTTAAATCTGCTTCCCCTTATTTTGAGGCTATGACCCCTAGCTCTGCTTTCACCTGCCAGTGGAAACAACCTGCCCGCATCTATCCTATCTATTCCCTTCATAATTTTTAATGTTTTTATAAGATCCCTCCTCATCCTTCTAAATTCCAACGAGTACACTGCCAGCCAACTCAACCTCTCCTCGTAATCCAACCCCTTGCAGCTCTGGATTAACCTAGTGAATCTCCTCTGCACACCCTCCAGTGCCAGTACGTCCCTTTCTCAAGTAAGGAGACCAAAACTGAACACAATACTCCAGGTGTGGCCCTCACTAACACCGTTATACAATTGCAAGCATAACCTCCCTAGTCTTAAACTCATCCCTCTAGCAATGAAGGACAAAATTCCATTTGCCTTCTTAATCACCTGTTGTCCTTGTAAACCAACCTTATGTGACTCTTGCACTAAGCACACCCAGGTCTCTCTGAACAGCAGGCATGCTTTAATATTTAATCCGTTTAAATAATAATACCGTTTGCTGTTATTCCTACCAAAATGGATAACCTCACATTTGTCAACATTGTACTTCCATCTTGACAGACCCTATCCCATTCACTTAACCTATCCAAATCCCTCTGCAGACTTCCAGTATCCTCTGCACTTTTCGCTTTACCACTCATCTTCGTGTCATCTGCAACTTGGACACATTGCCCTTGGTCCCCAACTCTAAATCATCTATGTAAATTGTGAACAATTGTGGGCCCAACACGGATCCCTGAGGGACCCAGTAGCTACTGATTGCCAACCAGAGAACACCCATTTATCCCAACTCTTTGCTTTCTATTAATTAACCAATCCTCTATCCATGCTACTACTTTACCCTTAATGCCATGCATCTTTATCTTATGCAGCAGCCTTTTGTGTGCACCTTGTCAAAGGCTTTCTGGAAATCCAGATATACCACATCCTTGGCTCCCATTATCTACTGCACTGGTAATGTCCTCAAAACATTCCACTAATTAGTTAGGCACGACCTGCCCTTTATGAACCCATGCTGCGTCTACCCAATGGGACATTTCTATCCGGATGCTCGCAATTTCTTCTTTGGTGATAGATTCCAGCATCTTCTCTACTACCGACGTAAGCTCACTGGCCTATAATTTCCTGCTCTCTGCCTACCTCCTTTTTAAACAGTTGTGTCACGTTTGCTAATTTCCAATCCAACCAGGACACACCCAGAGTCCAGTGATTTTGGTAAATTATCATAGTGCATTTGCAAATTCCCTAGCCATCTCTGTTAGCACTCTGGATCATTCTATCAGAGCCAGGGACTTGTCTACCTTTAGCCCCATTAGCTTGCCCATCACTCCCTCCTTAGTGTAACAATCCTCTCAAGGGCATCACCTGTCATAACCTCATTTCTATCAGTCACTGGCATGTTTATTTGTGTCTTCCACTGTGAAGACCGACCCAATAAACCTGTTCAGTTCCTCAGCCATTTCCTCATCTCCCATTATTAAATCTCCTTCTCATCCTCTAAAAGGACCAATATTACCTTAGCCACTCTTTTTTGTCTTATATATTTGTAAAAATGTTTACCTCTCTGTTTTTATATTCTGAGCAGTTTACTCTCAAACACTGTCTTACTCTTCTTTATAGCTTTTTTAGTAGCTTCCTGTTTGCCCCTTAAATATTTTCCCAGTCCTCTAGTCTCCCCACCATCTTTGCCACTTTTTTATGCTCTTTCCTTCAAATTGATACTCTCCTTATTTCCTTAGATATCCACGGTCGATTTCCCTCTTTCTAACGTCCTTCCTTTTTGTTGGTGGTCAACCTTTGCTGAGCACTGTGAAAAATCGCTTGGAAGGTTCTCCACTGTTCCTCAACTGTTTCACCATAAGTCTTTGCTCCCAGTCTACCTTAGCGAGTTCTTCTCTCATCCATTGTAATCTTGTGGTCTGAAATACGAAAGTCCCAGCGAGGATAGTATGATAAATAAAAACTGCGAAATAAAAGGGATCTCTATGTAATTAGATTGGCATCGAAATTGTAACGGTGAATGGGAAGTATAGGGGAAACCATGTTTTATACTTGGATATAGAAATCAGAGTTATCGTCAATGGATATTAAGCATTTCCTTTTACCAAGTAAGAAGATGACTCCCCAAGTAACTAGTACATACAATCAATCTGCTTACATGGTTCCAGTTGTTACCAGGTTCACATTTTATCTGTGAGCTCCCGCTCTATCCACCGCTTTCTCCCCCCTTTTTCCTCAGTTCGAGAAAGCTGTTTCATTTACCTTCTCAATGGAAACTGGACGTTTACAACACACGGTGTCTTAATCAGGGGCCGCACGGACACTATGAAGAATATATAAAAATAGATATTATGTAATTACTATGTTGTGTTTTCCTTCTCCCACAGTTAATTTAATGACGATACTGGGTCCTTACTCCGGGAAAGTGCGGCCTTTCCAGCTGCAACTCGCTACCTGTGGCTATGGCATCCGGGGATCTGATGTTCATTATCATTGAGATCGATTGCGGCAGTTTACGTGTCTATTATTATCCACAGTCTTTCCTGATATTGACCCCTGTGTTGTAGTGTTATCCATGCCCTATCGAGAAGCAGCCGTAGACCTTTCTGTCTGGTTCACTGTCAATGTCACCTTTGATCGATTTGTCGCCATTTGTTCCCTTAAGCTGAAAGCTACTTATTGCACCAATAAAACTGCTGTTACAGTTCTTGCAACAACAACCATTCTTTTCTATTTAAAAAATGTTCCCGTGTACTTTAAAGTTAAACATGGGAAAATAATCGACAAAAGTGCCATGGGGCTGTTCTCCTTAAAAAAGACTATTTCACTGACATTAGATGGCGGAGCTTTGCTGTATTATCAATGGCGTTGACCCCAATGATCCCATTGCTTTAATTCTGATACTCAACGCTCTGATATTCGTGCGCATCTTAAATGGTCCACCGAGCTCGGAGCTCATTCAGGGGTCAGAAAAACGGAGATAAAGTGAGTGACCCAGAGATCGAGAGCAGAAAAACAACTGTTATTTTACTCTTTCTCATATCCATCCAGCGTTCATAATAATTGTGGTCATCACAAACGTTTTACAATTGCTGAAAGTGTTAAACCCCTTTTAGACTTTCGTCAATATCAGACCTTTAAGTCAGGTTGCACAGATGCTGCGGAATTAAGCTTGCTGCGCCAACACTTTTATTTATGTGGTGACTCAGCCGAAGTTCAGAGAAGAGTTGAAGAGAATGCTGAAATACCCGTTTACGACAATTGCTTCATACATTGATCAAAATAACACTTTCTAGCAGCCCTACTATTTAGAGTGTAAGAGACTGGAACACGGTGCCTTTGGAAACAGCAGTATGATAAAAAATAAATCAGCCTAGTAAGGAGAAAGATGTGGCCGCGTGTCAGACTCGAATGGAGTGTCTGGAGAATTGAACAATTTTAGGGAGATATCAGAGATACGCCAGCATGTGACAGAGCCAGCACCAGAGTAATGCTGATCAAATGGGGTCCTGCCTCGCTAATGGGATGTCAGTGAAGGCAAAGGTGAATCAGATATAAGCGGCATAAAATGTCATAAACGGAGTCACAGCGCCCGCTAAAGATGGGAAGTGTAAGGGAGCAGAATAATCCTCTCCTCCACTCCCACTGCATCGATTCTCACCATCTCACCCAACCGACAGACAAAATATTTTTTCCTCACCAAATCAAAAGGGTGGGCCAAAAAATTGGAAATAATATCATCAAAATTGCTGGTGATTATATAATGATCGTCTTTTCGATGAGCTATATAATTAATAATAATGGTACTTGAAGAAGTTAACTTCTGACGACATTCAGAGCCACTAACAAAAAATTCGGAGGACAGAGGCACAAGCGCGTTTACACACATATTCAGAGACACACTGACCGACACATTTCACAGCGCACAGACACACACACTCACACCAGATTCATAGATTCACAAAGATATATCCAGAGGCACATTCACACATACAATCACAGGCACGCAAACAAGAGACATTCACAGAGGCACACAAGACAAATAATTCATCGACAAATTTACAGGCACACAAACAAAGATATTCAGACACTTGCAGACACACACAGATGCACAAACGGTAACATTCCCAGGCGCAGAGATAGAAACATTCACAGCCCCGCGCACAAATCTCGCAGACACACAGATCGCAGGTATATCCACCGAACATTCATTGAAACCTCAGACAGAGGTATCAGACATACACAGCCGCACACACAGGCACAGGTATCAGGACTTTTGAAATAAGACAAACTAACCATAAACTCAATTACAGACACATTCGCAGACTAACAGCTCAAGTAAATCGCTGGCTTTTAAAGCGACCATGCCGGCCAGCAGCACGGTTCAATTCCCGTAACAGCCTCCCCGAACAGGCGCCGGAATGTGGCGACTAGGGTCTTTTCAACAGCAACAGCATTGAAGCCTACTCGTGACAATAAGCAATTTTATTTCATTGATACACACACACTCGGACAAACATAACAAGCACACAGACACCCACAGAAACATTTGCAGACCCACATGCTGAGACACATTCACAGACACACAGACACAATCAGAGAAAACACCACGGACACTTGTAGGACGCACATTCGCAGACATAGAGGCATGCACATTCGCACACAAACACACAGAACAACAGGGACAATGTTTCTTCTACTTCTTGGACGTTGCAGATTATTTGCTTCCACTCGGAGTCTGTGGGTTCTGCAGCGGCTGAACATCCTAACTTGGATCAGGCCACTCTGGCACAGGTTTGGCAGTTGGTGCTTGATGATTGGGGCGGAGTGCTCTGGATTCTGCACTCACCTGGCACTGGTTTACATGAGGCCTCGCCGGTCTCCACCCTACGATGTTCAAGCTGGTTGCTGTCTTTCACGGATACACTTTCTCCAGATTGTGCTTGCTGAGGCAGCGATTTCCATGTGTCGGTCTTTATAATCTATTGATTTAGGAAGGCTTTCAGAGGTCGTAATACATTTTTCTCTGCCCCCCTGGTGCTCGCTTGCCTTTGCAGAACTTGAAGTGTCGCTCTTGTTTCCGGAGGCTTGTGTCAGCCATGAGGGAAATGTGGGCCCTTGCAACCGCAGCAGGTCGAGCGTGACCAGCGCCTCGATACTGGGGATATTTGCCGGGAGATGACGCTAACGTTAATATCCCAATCCTGCCGGTGGACTTTCAGGATTTTGCGGAGGCAGCATTGGTGATATCTCTCCAAAGATCTGAGGATTCTGCTGTACAAACATGGATTTCAGGCCCCATATGTTTCGTCGCAAGACCATTCTCTCATATGCCTTGGTGAATGCATCGATAATGGTTTGTAGCCCAGCCTCTGAATGGGCTCACACACAGGCCTGCATTCCGCAGCTCGATGACAGAGGTTGGAGTCTTGGTTCTGTCACACAAATGTTGGAGCTTGAACAGTTTCAGCTTGTGTGATGAATAAGCCCCACTCCAGCTGGGAGCTTCAAGGTGAGAGGGTGAATATTTGCTGCAAGGAAGATTGAGGAGAACGGTGATGCGATGATGCAGCCCTGTTTGACCTCAGTTTGCCAACCTATTGGGCCTCTGGTGGTTCTGATGATGGGGACCATGACTTGCGTGTTATCATGGAGGAGAGACACAGAGACACAGATACACACATACACAGCCACGCAGTCACACACAAACAGAAACATTCAGTGAAATATAAAGGCATACATGCTAATGCTGGCGCTCCCAGTCACACAGACACTCACACAGACACTCACAGTCAAATACATTTACACACATAAACACTCACAGACACACATAAACTATTCGGCCAAACACAGGCACCCACACTGTCACACACAGACATACACATTTACTCACAGACGCACATTCACAAACAGAAACATACACAGGCACAGGCACTCACTTGTAAGTACGCGGACGGACAGTCATAAGCACCTAGACAAACACTGACACACAGACTTAAACACATAGACACACATACCGGCACATTTACTGACATACACTGACACACACACAGACATACACTAACACACACTAACACATAGACACACATACTGTGCACATTACTGACATACACTGACACGCACTAAACACACAGACACATGCACACTAACAATACCAGGCAAACAAATACAACACAGACACTTCAAGACACACGCACAACACCTTGCAGACACATGCACACATACACAGAGACACACAGAACATTGGTCAGACACAGACAACACACAAACAAAACATTCAGAGACATTTTCACAGACACACAGAAATTCCCAGATATTCAGGGTACCATTACATGCACACCACAGCCACACACACATTAACATAAACATTCACAGGGCACGCGACACAATGGCAGCCAATCTCAGAGAAACTGGCAGAAGCTCCATAGCGTAGACATACACATACATTACCTGACAACACATATACAGACACAGAGGGAGTATTATAATAGCATCAGAATTTTGATTGTCACAAGACACAAGTAACCTTACATTAACACAGCAATGAAGTTCCATTGTTAAGCCCCTGATTGCCACATTCTGGCGTCTGTCGGGGGCACCGAAGGAGAATTCAGAATGTCCAAATTATCGAACAGCACGTCTTTTGGGATGTGGCAGGAAACCGGCGCACTTGGAATAAAAACACATGTTCACAATACAGACAAATACCCTTTCACAGACACAGAGATGCACACAAGACACACATAAAGAGACGTTCACGTATCCACAGACTCACGCACAGACACAGTGGTAGGCAGCAAGGCACATTCCGAACACTCAGGCCCACACACATAGACACACGGCTGTGAGTAACACAGAATATGACAAAAAACCAAAACGGTTGATGTCGAGCCTGAATCTAGTTAATCTGGGGGACTCTCAAATCATAACTGAAGCAAAGTTAAAACCTCGGCTAGGGAGTTTTAGAGGAAATTCGTTCCTGTAATATTTTTCAGTGTGGGAGTGTATTGGTGAATGTGTTTTGCTACTTAATCTATTCCTATCTTCCAGACAATTACACACACCGTCGTCGTCATCCCACAAATCTGCCGCTTTACTTGTTCAGAATGTCAGTCATATTTATCTGTGGGAAATATGCTTCAACGTTATCTGTTTCTCACTCCTGCCGCTGTCAGACATCCTGAACTTTCCACTGTGTTTTTGTCTTCGATTTGCTTTCGTCTCACTTTCCAGCATCGTTTGACCTTGGAGTGACTGGAGTGAATGATCTTGTGCTTTGTGTGTGAGAAGCCAGTCTGATTATTTTACAGCAGCGGATGGAAATAGAACAGGGCGGACGATAACACAGAAATAGATGTTGAAGTGGACCATACAGAGTGTTCTGCTGTACACTGAGGCCTTAGTCAATACGGTCTGTCACTTTTTAGCCAGTACTCAGGACAGTGAAGGGTCCAAGTATTTTCCTTCCTGACCTTCAGCGTACAACAATCCAGGGCCTTTTTTGCATTGGATAAATCACAGGTTGGGAAAGGCTCCAAAAGATTTGGCAGCAGGTACTGAAAGCACGGTTGCTAAGTTTGCAGTAGATGTAAATATCGCTACAGTGACAGGTAGTATTGAGGAATCAAAGGGGCTGCAGAACGATTAGGGACAAGTTAGCCGAATGGGTAATAAAGTGGCAAATGAAATACAGTGTGGAAAACGTGTGAGGTTATGCACTTTGGATGGAGGAATTTAGACATTGACTAGTTTTGTAAATGGGGAAATGCTTAGGAATCATAAGCACAAAGGGATTTTGGAGTCATTTTTCACGATTCTCTTAATGTTAATGTACAGGTTCAGTCGGCAGATAAGATGGCAAAATGCAATGGTAGCATTCAGGTCAAGAGGGTAGATTACAGGACCAAGGAGGTACTTCTGAGGCTATATAAGGCTCTCGTCAGACACCAGTTGGAGTATTGTGAGCAGTTTTGGGCACTGTATCTAAGGAAGGATGTGGTGGCCTGGGAAAGGGGTCCAGAGGAGGTTCACAAGAATGTTCCCTGGAATTAAGAAATTGACATATGAGGAATGGTTGAGGACTCCGGGACTGGTACTCGTTGGAGTTCAGAAGATGAGGGGGGGACGGTTACTGAAACTTACAGGATACTTCGAGGCCTGGATAGAGTGGACGTGGAGCGGTTGCTTCTACTTGAAGGAGAAATTAGAAGCATGACACCATCTCAGACTAAAGGGGACGATCCTTTTAAACAGCGATGAGGAGGATTTTCAACCAGAGGATCGTGAACCATTAGAACTTTGCCGCAGAAGGACGTAGAGGCCAGATTATTGAGTGTCTTCAAGACAGACAGATATTTTCTTGATTTATAAGGGGACCAGGGGTTATGGGGAGAGGCAGGAGAATGGGGATGGTGCAAATATCGGAGATGGCTGAATGGCGGAAACAGACTCTATGGGCCGAGTGGCCTAAATTGTGCTCCTTTTTCGTATCGTCGATGTGAAGAATTTTCTCTGATTATTCGTCCGGAATAATCGATCTCTGTTTTGAATGTTGTGGTAAAAATGATAGAAGCCTGGAATGTCGGCCCTAAAGTAAAGTTGACACCTAAAACTAACAGTTGAACTCCTGAAATAAAATCGGAGTCAGTCCCAGGCAGACAGGGTGGGAATTCGAACTTGGCCAAGTTGAAATACACTGAACGCTGACAGACTGCCAGGATATATCTAGGCCGGCTCTATCAACACCACACCATGACAGAATCGGGCCTATTATATCATTCGATTGTTTTGGGTTTGCCCATATGAAGCTAGACATTCTGACCCGCAGATTTCTCGCTGTTACTGATATGGTACAAGGTTCTGTGAAAACAGTACACGGAGAGATGGACACGTGGTGATGGCTTCCTGTTCTGCTGCTGAGTTGGCCATCGCCTCCTTCGTGTGTCTTGCGACCGCGGCCCCAGACCTCATTGGCAGAGTGCCAGGGAACTTTCTGGAAAGGCATGAAGAGGGGTATATAGTGCGCTGAACCAAGACCTTCCCCAGTGACACTTGGTGAGAGCTAATCGAAAGGATAGAGCATGCACGTGACGGATGAAAGAAGCAAGCAAGCCCCATCCTTTGGTAGAAGGCTTTGAGGAAATCGAGACACAGAAGATCAAGAGCAGCAGCTGGAATCAATTCATTGTCCTTAATTGTATTAATATAATGTGACTATTATTAATTGGGTAATTTAAGAAGTGTAGCTGTTTTACTGTTTGACAGATAAAGACATTTGATTTAATTATACACTTGTACATTGCTTGCCTCACCAATAAAGACCACTTAGAATGAACTGGTGGAAGTGGAGGAGGTTTCACAGCTAACAATGTGCCTCCATCAGCAATGCCGAACAATCCATAATGATTAATATCTTAGGCATAATTTAAAGCACAACTGTCAGTGACCACAACTTATAGAGACAGACACGCTTTTCCCAGAAAAGGGCACAATGTACCGACCACAAACGGTTAAATACAGACATTCTTCCTCACAGAAAGGACACAAGTGTAGGGAATACAACTGGTTAGTTAAAGACTGAGAAAAGAAACACATTTGCGTGACTACATCAGGTTACTGATATAAACCAGTGGACCACTGGGATCAGTAGCATATGGTTTGGCATGACCTCCTCAGAATATGAACCTCCCATTTAAGGAGAGACCCAACTCGCATAAAACCCCAACCTGGTGAAGATTGGGGAATGTCTCAGGAGAATGTAGGAGGTTTGGATTTGATTTGCAATAAATTTTCTTCGTTAATTTGTAAGTATTGTCTGTCGGTTCTGAATACTGCAGATACACACTGGCTATACACACTGGCGACGAGAACAGGATGCAGCTGTCGTCGATACCGGCTGAAGCACGCGGGGGCCATGGTTTCTAAGCCTCTGAGGTGCGACTACTAGTCACAGATATGCCTCATATTGGACAGCTGGGACGTTTTAGCGCAGCCACAGGCGACTTGAGGCAAGAACGCAGAAGCGAGCGGCAATCGCATTTGGCTCGAACTGAAGAAGCCGGTCATCGGCAGTGGGACACGGACAGGAGAAACACGGGCCGCCATAATAATGGCCATGAATACCGTAGGCTTTATTCCCTGACCAGGAGGAATAGGATTATGGCCACCAACCAGTGTCGGTGCAACAGCCCACAGAGACCACAGAGGGGAATTGTAGGCCCCGAGAGGACTTTCCTGCCAAGTATCATGGCTGACGGCTCCCACGGGCCAGGGCATACTAATCTCGAACACGACCTCAGCAGCAATGAGCAGCATGCACTGTGTGGCTGCACGAAGCGTCGCTCCCATCCTCTCTTCAAATTAATGGTCAGCTAATCTGAATGGGTGCGCGACATTGGTTCTGCAGGGATCTGCAGTCATCGCTTATTTTTAAACTAATTTCGTTGTCATTAATCATTAACAAGGATGGACGCCAACACAAGGCAGGCCAGTAATAGGGGGCGACACTATCAATAGCGGACACGGTAGCGTACCGTCAGAAGATCTGCCGATCTTCCTCTGGCGAGTGGGTCAAGGGAATTGTCCGAGCCTGCTGGGGCATGACTGAGTATGTCATCTCCATTATATTGACAGGGAGTGTGCAGCATACACCCCATGGCCCTGAAGGAGGCCTAATAAGATATCCATCGGTATTGGCAGGATTACGTGTGAGCCAAAGAAGTACTCTGGCCCGATTAACATGGACATTTGTGTACGAACTGTACGCAAAGCTCCACAAGAAGCCGGACGTTTGCGATTCGTCATGAACCAAGTTTCCCTCCAGTACTCCTGTCTACTGAGTCCAGACGCTTCCAAACGGGGAACATGCCACTGAGGGCTACTTGAGTACACCCGGCACCCCATAGGATTTCCTCCACATGCGCAATAGCACAGCTGATAAAGCTGAACATGCTGAACAACCTACCTCACCTGGGGGTCATTCAAGGCCACGTCCTGATCAAGTGCCTGCCTGTCCAGGAAGATCTGGTAAACCTGTCCGAGGTACTCAGGCGTTTTGAGGCAAGCTGATGTTGGCCTCCTGCAGGTGAAATATGCCGTCAATGCCGCCCAAATACCGTACCTGGTCTATCTGTTAGACCGTTCCGATTTCCAGCCTCTGGAAGGAAAGGTAACGGCAAACCCGTAAGCTCCGGTTCCAGATGGCTCAACAGAACACCATCTGCCTGGGGCTTGGTCCATTGATATGGAAAGTTTCTCGCCGGAACTGCCCACCACTTTCGCGCCCATCCACCGTCTGTTAAATCAGGGGCGGTACTGGGAGTGGGCCCTGACAACAGCCGGCAGCTGTAGCAAAGGTGAAACACCAGCTCTAGCAAATCAAACAATGGAGGACGGATCTGAACATCTCATCGCTTTGGCCTCACCAACGTTTGCCGACGCAACACAGCGCACCTCGACAATATGTGTTTGGAAACTCGTGTTCGAGGTCAAGATTGTTGAAAAATAAATTGAGAGACCCAATCATTGTTTTCCAATTAGTGATCAATTTAACCGCGGCCAAACAAGAATGTGCAAACCCACACGGACAGTGACCCAGGGCCGGGATTGAACGTGGGATCTTGGCGCCCTGAGGCAACAGTGCTAACCACTGCACGCCGTGCTGCCAGTCAGGAAATTTATCAGAAATCTTGAATAGAAAGGTAGCCAATATTGACCCATAAGGGATCACGCTAGAAGAAGTCAATGTCTAACTTGGTGTGGTGTGCTAAGTGTGTGAGAGATTGCGGGTGTGTGAAGAGTTTGTGAGATTGTGATTGGAATGTGAGGGTGTGAATATGAGAATGTGCGATGGTAGAGTTTGAGAGAGGTTGTGTGACTGTGTAACAGATTGGGAGACTGAGTATGAGAGAGTGACTGTGAGAAAGTGCGTGTGAAGTCAGAAGTAGGCTTACATTAACACTTCAAATAAGTGACTGTGAAAAGCCCCCTGCCGGCACATTCTGGTGCATGTCCGGATACACAAAGGGAGAATTCAGAATGTCCAAAGTAACTAACACCACGGGCCTGATCCTCCCAGCCCTGTACTGGCCCAGAGAATGGCCGCAACCACGGCACACCGCCCCGACGCCGGAGTGCCATTCTCCGAGGTGCGGAGAATCGGCACCATTTGCGCCGGAGATTTGGCGCGGAGCTGGTCGTGGGCCACTGTTTGCAGCGAGGACGCTGATTCACCGGCCCGTGTGGTCCCCATGGAAAAAGCAGAGTCCCGACAGGGCCATCCACACCTTTCACTGCCGGCGGGAGCTCTGCGCAAAGGGTCGGGGGTGGCCATTGGGGGTGGGGGAGGGGGCTCTAGCCCCCAAGGTGGTGGGGGACCTCTGATGGGGTCTGGCCAGCGATTGGGGCCCACCGACCGGCGGGTTGCCGTCTCTGCCCCCGGGCCTACTTTGTTGCACGTCCGGCCGCAGGTTCCCTGCGCCATGTTGCGTCAGTGCCAGAGAGTTTCAGTAAGGCCACCCGCGCATGCGTAGGTTGGTTGTGTCGCCAGTGCGCATGGGCGGGTTGGCGCCACCCCCAGTGTGCCCCAGGAATTAGGCTCGAGAGCCGTGAACTATTCCAGCGCCGTGCTGGCCCCCTGTGGGGTACAGAACCGCTATTACCCATGACCGGTTCGCGCCATTGTGAAATGCGACGGCGTTCAGACAGGGTACGAACACTGGCCGTATTCTCCGCTAAGGCCAAAAATTCGCGGAGGCCGTCATGACTCGGCCATGGTTCACGACGGCCTCGTGGCCCGCTCCCAGCACCTGGGGAGCGCGATTCTACGGACTCACAAAAATTGTTGAAACCGCAGGAAAAACGGCCGGGTTTGACAACGGTCGGGAAGGGTCCATTTCCGAAGTAATGGTCACTACCGGGAAAATTGGCTAGGAACGCGGCCGCGTCAATTACGTTCGCGATGACGACGAACGCGGCGACGACACGAACACGGCCACGTGACGCCGCCCGACGCCGTAAAAAGGCGCGGGCGAGCACAGAATCTGTCGGCCATGATGTCGGAGCCCAGGAGTTCTGCTCCTCGGTTTGTTGAGGCTGACGTGGAGGCACTGCTCGATGCCGTTGAGCAGAGGGAGGGGCATCATCTGCCCGCGTAGGGCATCGCCACACCTCCAGCGCGGTAGCCAGGCCTGGCGTGAGGTGGCTGCTGCCGTCAGTGCTGTGGGGCAGACCCTTTGCTCTGCAGAACAAAGCAGGTAAAAGCTGCATGACCTCACCAGGGCTGCCAGGGTAAGTGCCAAGAGGGTGCCCCCTGATCACTACCCATTTCTCCCCCCTTAAATTCATCACCCACCTCCCCCTGGCACGGGGGAGTTGGAGGGGGATTGGGGCAGAGTTAGTTGAGGGGTGGTTCACAAAGTTTGTCACAGACCCAGCGCTCTGGCCTCCGTGGAGAGATGCAATCGTCTTATGAAAACTTGACCCCCAAACTGTGCCAGTATCTGAATGGACTGCTGAGACCTGCCGTATTGTAATGATCTACCTATGTCCCCATTCCCCCAACAGGCCAAGTCCGCTCACAACCACTGTGAGCGGCACCAGACTGGAGGGGACTCGCCCAACCTGCAGCCCCTCACCACATTTGAGCTGAGGGCACTGGACCTTGTAGAGGGGTCTGGCACAAGGGAAGTTGCGCTATGCAAGGTTGGCGGATCTGCAGCAAGTGAGACAACCTCCTTGACAAACACCCACCCCTCCCCCATCCTCTGTCCCTTCACACACCCTTCCCACTGGGACCGTCCAGCAGCCTGCTGAGCGAATCTAAATAACCCGTCTCATTCTCTTCCCTAGGACGTGATGCCGACGACCAGGGGCCGTCTGGCTGCAGACGGACACAGGCGTCTGCCCGACACCCTCACCCGGGGTCCGCACGACAGAGGTGACTGATCACGGGGATTCCATCCTCCCCAATCCATCTGCGGAGCAGGACGCCCAGAGGGTGGCGATACCACAAGCACAGAAATGGCCAGCGATCACCCTCCGGAACTCTGAGCGGCCCCACACCTAGAGGAGGCGCTAAAATTGCGACAACCTCGTTCTTGCGGCCTGCTATCGGGTCCCCACACCATCCACCATCTCAGAGACACTCACCCCGGTCGGCCCTATTTAGTGATGAGCTCCGTGGTACATTCTGGGTTGCACATCACAGCTGAGCAGGTACAGCAGTGGAGGTCGAGCAGCCGAGGCCCGGGCTGGCGGGGCCAGTCCAGGCCCAGGAGCAGCTGGCTCCCAGACGTTTTCGGAGTTCCTGGAGTTTCTCACCCACCCGCCCAGCCGATGCCTCAAGAAACCCAGAGACACAATAAGGGGATGGCTTCCTTCCAGACCCTGCAGACGCTGTTAGAGGAGTCGAACCGCGTCCACGAGCAGGAAGTGGTGCCGCTCATGGCAGAGACCCAGTTCGATACCGCACGGGTGGCATCTGCAGTGGAGGCAATGGGTGAAACGTTTTCTGTGATGGGTCAGGTTATGCAAGGGTTAATGTGCACACGTCATCCTCGGCCCTGGACAGGGTTGCCCTCTCACAGGCAGCAATGTGCCAGAGCCAAAACGACATTGCCGGCGCCGTGCAGGACTTGGCAGAGTCTCACCAGGTCATGGCCCAGTCGCAGCATGCCATGGCACAGTCACAGCAGTCGATGGCACAGTCCCAGCAGTCAGTCGCCGAGAGCATCAACCGCCTGACACATGTGCTGGATGGCGTTGTGCACCACAGGTTGAGATCGCACAGTCCCTGTGGGAAAGTCGAACTCCCTGGACTCCATCTCTGCAAACCTTCGGATCCTGGTGGATACCGTTGCAGGCCTCCAGGACTGGCAGCGCCAGGTGTCGGTGGTGCGACGGGGCATCTCCCCGCTCGCTCCTCTGTCCCAAAAGTGAGGCCCGGGGGCCACCGGGTCCCCGAGGGAGGAGGAGGTTTCGGGGCCCGTCCCATTAACTCCATCACGGGAGCGTCCTGGAATTCTCGGCCTCCCCCGTCCCATCCCTGGTGCATCGGGTGGGCAGCAGGCAGAGCAGGGTGGCACAATGTCACCCGAGACGCCGGCAGAGCAGCTGGCCCATCAAGGCCGGGGTCGCCCCAGGAAAACGCTTGGCCAAGGAGAAACGAGTCGAGGGGGTCGATTTGCAGCAATCCTCCTCCACTCCTGCTGTATCATCTGGGGAGTCACTTAGACGAGTGGTATGGCACCGAAGCCAAGTAAGGTAGACACTGGAGTAAGTTGGCACGGGTGAAGGGCACAGTTTAGGTTGTAGGGGCTCGGGCACCTGTAAATAATTGTTCCATTAAACGCACGTTCCACCTTACTTTAATACCGTGTGATTGTTCCACAGCACAGGAACCGTGATGGTGACCGAGTGTCGCTGGGGGTGACGGGTGGTGCAACCTCGGTGCCGGGTGTGCAGTCCCTTCCCCCCCACCCCTCCCACAGCTATAGCCCACGCGGCACGTGATGGAGTGTCAGTGACGATCTCAGCGGCCACCAAGGTGGATGGTTCAGCTATTGCCATGGGTCAGACTCTCTCTAACGATTCTGAGCTCAAGGCTCATCGCAGAGCGGGCTGTCATCATTCCACATGGCACTGATCACACCCGCTGGCACAGCCATCAATGTTGTGCCATACCGTCTGGGCCCAGTGGGAAGGGTGATGTCGAAGTGGAGCAGTGTACACTGAGAGGGGGTTGGGGGGGGGGGGGGGGGGGGGGGGGGGGGGTTTGTGGTGGTGGAAGTTGTGTGTTGACCCACTGCACGGCTATCGATGCAGGTGATGGTTTGGTGTTCAGCGGGGACATCACATGCGATGCGTGAACCGTGCGGCCACCAAGGTGTCGTGTGCCCGCCGTCCTTGCCGAGTCCGTCGTGCCGCCTCCTGGACATCACCAGCACCTGGGTTGGGTCTGTGTGCTGCGCCCGCCACTCCACCAGCCTCCTCCTCCTCCCTCCTCCTCCCTCTCCTCCTCCTCCGCCTCCTCCCTCTCCTCCCTCTCCTCCTCCCTCCTACCTCTCCTCCCTCTCCTCCTCCTCCCCTCCTCCTCCTCCCTCTCCTCCCTCTCCTCCTCCTCCTCCTACCTCTCCTCCCTCTCCTCCTCCTTCTCCTCCTCCTCCTCCACCTCCCTCTCCTCCTCCTCCTCCTCCCTCTCTCCTCCCTCCTCCTCCTCCTCCTCCTCCTCCTCCTCCTCCTCCCTCTCCTCCTCCTCCTCCTCTCCTCCTCCTCCTCTCCTCCTCCACCTCCTCCTCCCTTTCCTCCTCCTCCTCCCTCTCCTTCTCCTCGTCCTCCTCCCTCTCCTCCTCCTCCCTCTCCTCCTCCTCCTCCTCCTCCACCTCTTCTGTGCTGGCACCACTGCCACTGTCTTCTCCTTCCGCCTCCTGCAGCAGGTCATCTCCCCTCTGCATCGCGATGATGTGCAGCACACAGCAGGCCACAGCAATGCGAGCGACCCTTTCAGCCTGGAACTGCAGGGCACCTCCGGAGCGGTCCAGGCACCTGAATCTTATCTTCAGGAGGCCAAGGCAGCGCTCCACCACACCCCTAGTTGCTGCAAGGGCCTCGTTGTATCGGGTTTCCGCATTGGTCTGAGGCCTCCGTATAGGTGTCATCAGCCAAGACCTCAGCGGATAACCCCTGTCGCCTAGCACCAGCCCCTCAGCCGGGGGGGAACGTCCCTCAAACATCGCAGGGATGAACGACTGCGCCAGTATGTAGGAGTCATGCACACT
>NW_024055652.1:0-76488 GCF_902713615.1 Scyliorhinus canicula | reverse complement strand
GCGCGAGAGGTAAGACAGCTGGGACATTGAAAAGAGAGCGAGAGGAGAGACAGCAGGGGCATTGAAAAGAGCGCGAGAGGTAAGACAGCTGGGACATTGAAAAGTGCGAGAGAGCAGAGACAGCAGGGACATTGAAAAGAGCGCGAGAGGTAAGACAGCTGGGACATTGAAAAGAGCGCGAGAGGAGAGACAGCAGGGACATTGAAAAGAGCGCGAGAGGAGAGACAGCAGGGACATTGAAAAGAGCGCGAGAGGTAAGACAGCTGGGACATTGAAAAGAGCGCGAGAGGAGAGACAGCAGGGACATTGAAAAGGGCGAGAGAGGTCAGACAGCTGGGACATTGAAAAGAGCGCGAGAGGAGAGACAGCAGGGACATTGAAAAGAGCGCGAGAGGAGAGACAGCAGGGACATTGAAAAGAGCGAGAGAGGTAAGACAGCTGGGACATTGAAAAGAGCGCGAGAGGAGAGACAGCCAGGACATTGAAAACAGCGCGAGAGGAGAGACAGCTGGGACATTGAAAAGAGCGCGAGAGGAGAGACAGCCAGGACATTGAAAACAGCGCGAGAGGAGAGACAGCTGGGACATTGAAAAGAGCGCGAGAGGTAAGACAGCTGGGACATTGAAAAGAGAGCGAGAGGAGAGACAGCAGGGGCATTGAAAAGAGCGCGAGAGGTAAGACAGCTGGGACATTGAAAAGTGCGAGAGAGGAGAGACAGCAGGGACATTGATTAGAGCGCGAGAGGTAAGACAGCTGGGACATTGAAAAGAGCGCGAGAGGAGAGACAGCAGGGACATTGAATAGAGCGCGAGAGGAGAGACAGCAGGGACATTGAAAAGAGCGCGAGAGGAGAGACAGCCAGGACATTGAAAAGAGCGCGAGAGGAGAGACAGCAGGGATTTGAAAAGAGCGCGAGAGGAGAGACAGCAGGGACATTGAAAAGAGCGCGAGAGGTAAGACAGCTGGGACATTGAAAAGAGCGCGAGAGGAGAGACAGCAGGGTCATTGAAAAGAGCGAGAGAGGTCAGACAGCTGGGACATTGAAAAGAGCGCGAGAGGAGAGACAGCTGGGACATTGAAAAGAGCGCGAGAGGAGAGACAGCAGGGACATTGAAAAGAGCGCGAGAGGAGAGACAGCCAGGACATTGAAAAGAGCGCGAGAGGAGAGACAGCAGGGATTTGAAAAGAGCGCGAGAGGAGAGACAGCAGGGACATTGAAAAGAGCGCGAGAGGTAAGACAGCTGGGACATTGAAAAGAGCGCGAGAGGAGAGACAGCTGGGACATTGAAAAGAGCGCGAGAGGAGAGACAGCAGGGACATTGAAAAGAGCGAGAGAGGTCAGACAGCTGGGACATTGAAAAGAGCGCGAGAGGAGAGACAGCAGGGACATTGAAAAGAGCGCGAGAGGTAAGACAGCTGGGACATTGAAAAGATCGCGAGAGGAGAGACAGCAGGGACATTGAAAAGAGCGAGAGAGGTCAGACAGCTGGGACATTGAAAAGAGCGCGAGAGGAGAGACAGCAGGGACATTGAAAAGAGCGCGAGAGGAGAGACAGCCAGGACATTGAAAAGAGCGCGATAGGAGAGACAGCCGGGACATTGAAAAGAGCGCGAGAGGTAAGACAGCTGGGACATTGAAAAGATAAGAGCGGCGGGGTGCCAGTGGGAGCAAAGATAATATAAGGCGGGAACCGGAAGTACGACCCGCGGACTTCTGGGAAGGATTTTCTCCTAGCCAATAAATTCTGGTGGAGAGGATACCCGAGACACTACACGTGTAGTGTCTCCCACCCGCCCTCCTCCTCTAACCTAATAATAAGACCCATTGGTGTGAGCAGGTAAGTGCTATATTATATTATTATTTTTTTATTTTTTATTTTTTATTTGTTTTATATTTGTTTACCAGAACTTGGTTGAAATTAAGTGGGATGGCAGGGAAGGTAGTGCAATGTTCCTCCTGCAGGATGTTTGAGGTAAGGGATGCCGTTAGTGTCCCTGCTGATTTTACCTGCAGGAAGTGCAGCCAGCTCCAGCTCCTACAAGACCGAGTTATGGTACTGGAGCTGGAGTTGGATGAACTTCGGATCATTCGGGAGGCAGAGGTGGTCATAGATAGGAGCTTCAGGGAAGTAGTTACACCAAAGACTGGAGATAGATGGGTAACTGTAAGAGGGACTGGGAAGAAACAGTCAGTGCAGGGACCCCCTGCGGTCGTTCCCCTGAGTAACAAGTATACCGTTTTGGATACTTGTGGGGGGGACGACTTACCAGGGGTAAGCCATGGGGTGCAGGTGTCTAGCACGGAGTCTGTCCCTGTTGCTCAGAAGGGAAGGGGGGAGAGGAGCCGAGCATTAGTAATTGGGGACTCAATAGTCAGGGGCACAGATAGGAGATTTTGTGGGAGCGAGAGAGACTCACGTTTGGTATGTTGCCTCCCAGGTGCAAGGGTAAGTGATGTCTCGGATCGTGTTTTTCGGGTCCTTAAGGGGGAGGGGGAGCAGCCCCAAGTCGTAGTCCACATTGGCACGAACGACATAGGTAGGAAAGGGGACAAGGATGTCAGGCAGGCCTTTAGGGAGCTAGGATGGAAGCTCAGGGCGAGAACAAACAGAGTTGTTATCTCTGGGTTGTTGCCCGTGCCACGTGATAGTGAGACAAGGAATAGGGAGAGAGAGCAATTAAACACGTGGCTACAGGGATGGTGCAGGCGGGAGGGATTCAGATTTCTGGATAACTGGGGCTCTTTCTGGGGAAGGTGGGACCTCTATAGACAGGATGCTCTACATCTGAACAAAAGGGGCACCAATATCCTGGGGGGAGAGATTTGTTAGTACTCTTTGGGGGGGTTTAAACTAATTCAGCAGGGGCATGGAAACCTGGATTGTAGTTTTGGGGTGCGAGAGATTGAGAGTAGAGAGGTCAGGAGCACAGATTTGACTTCGCAGGAGGGTGCCAGTGTTCAGGTCAGTGGTTTGAAGTGTGTCTATTTCAATGCCAGGAGTATACGAAATAAGGTAGGGGAATTGGCAGCATGGGTTGGTACCTGGGACTTCGATGTTGTGGCCATTTCAGAGACATGGATAGAGCAGGGACAGGAATGGTTGTTGCAGGTTCCGGGGTTTAGGTGTTTTAGTAAAGTCAGAGAAGGGGGCAAAAGAGGGGGAGGTGTGGCGCTGCTAGTCAAGGACAGTATTACGGTGGCAGAAAGGATGCAAGATGGGGACTCTTCTTCCGAGGTAGTATGGGCTGAGGTTAGAAACAGGAAAGGAGAGGTCACCCTGCTGGGAGTTTTCTATAGGCCACGTAATAGTTCCAGAGATGTAGAGGAAAGGATGGCGAAGATGATTCTGGAAAAGAGCGAAAGTAACAGGGTAGTTGTTATGGGAGACTTTAACTTTCCTAATATTGACTGGAAAATATATAGTTCGAGTACATTGGATGGGTCGTTCTTTGTACAATGTGTACAGGAGGGTTTTCTGACACAATATGTTGACAGGCCAACAAGAGGTGAGGACACTTTGGATTTGGTTTTGGGTAATGAACCAGGCCAGGTGTTAGATCTGGAGGTAGGTGAACACTTTGGATACAGTGACCACAATTCGGTGACCTTTACATTAGTGATGGAAAGGGATAAGTATACCCCGCAGGGCAAGAGTTATAGCTGGGGGAAGGGCAATTATGATGCCATTAGACATGAATTAGGATGTGTAGGTTGGAGAAGTAGGCTGCAAGGGTTGGGCACACTGGATATGTGGAGCTTGTTCAAGGAACAGCTATTGCGTGTTCTTGATCAGTACGTACCAGTCAGACAGGGAGGAAAGGGTAGAGCGAGGGAACCGTGGTTTACCAAAGAAGTGGAATCTCTTGTTAAGAGGAAAAAGGAGGCCTATGTGAAGATGAGGCGTGAAGTTTCAGTTGGGGCGCTTAATAGTTACAGGGAAGTGAGGAAGGATCTAAAGAGAGAGCTAAGACGAGCAAGGAGGGGACACGAGAAATCTTTGGCAGGTAGGATCAAGGAAAACCCAAAAGCTTTCTATAGGTATGTCAGGAATAAAAGAATGACGAGGGTAAGAGTAGGGCCAGTCAAGGACAGTGGTGGGAAGTTGTGTGTGGAGGCTGGGGAGATAAGCAAGATACTAAATGAATACTTTTTGTCAGTATTCACTCAGGAAAAAGATAATATTGTGGAGGAGAATGCTGAGACCCAGGCTATTAGAATAGATGGCATTGAGGTGCGTAGGGAAGAAGTGTTGGCAATTCTGGACAAGGTGAAAATAGATAAGTCCCCGGGGCCGGATGGGATTTATCCTAGGATTCTCTGGGAAGCCAGGGAAGAGATTGCTGAGCCTTTGGCTTTGATTTTTAGGTCATCATTGGCTACAGGAATAGTGCCAGAGGACTGGAGGATAGCAAATGTGGTCCCTTTGTTCAAGAAGGGGAGTAGAGATAACCCCGGTAACTATAGGCCGGTGAGCCTAACGTCTGTGGTGGGTAAAGTCTTGGAGAGGATTATAAAAGATACGATTTATAATCATCTAGATAGGAATAATATGATTAGGGATGGTCAGCATGGTTTTGTGAAGGGTAGGTCATGCCTCACAAACCTTATCGAGTTCTTTGAGAAGGTGACTGAACAGGTAGACGAGGGTAGAGCAGTTGATGTGGTGTATATGGATTTCAGTAAAGCGTTTGATAAGGTTCCCCACGGTCGGCTATTGCAGAAAATACGGAGGCTGGGGATTGAGGGTGATTTAGAGATGTGGATCAGAAATTGGCTAGTTGAAAGAAGACAGAGAGTGGTAGTTGATGGGAAATGTTCAGAATGGAGTGCAGTTACGAGTGGCGTACCACAAGGATCTGTTCTGGGGCCGTTGCTGTTTGTCATTTTTATAAATGACCTAGAGGAGGGCGCAGAAGGATGGGTGAGTAAATTTGCAGACGACACTAAAGTCGGTGGAGTTGTAGACAGTGCGGAAGGATGTTGCAGGTTACAGAGGGACATAGATAAGCTGCAGAGCTGGGCTGAGAGGTGGCAAATGGAGTTTAATGTGGAGAAGTGTGAGGTGATTCACTTTGGAAAGAATAACAGGAATGCGGAATATTTGGCTAATGGTAAAATTCTTGGTAGTGTGGATGAGCACAGGGATCTCGGTGTCCATGTACATAGATCCCTGAAAGTTGCCACCCAGGTTGATAGGGTTGTGAAGAAGGCCTATGGTGTGTTGGCCTTTATTGGTAGAGGGATTGAGTTCCGGAGCCATGAGGTCATGATGCAGCTGTACCAAACTCTGGTACGGCCGCATTTGGAGTATTGCGTACAGTTCTGGTCGCCTCATTATAGGAAGGACGTGGAAGCTTTGGAACGGGTGCAGAGAAGATTTACCAGGATGTTACCTGGTATGGAGGGAAAATCTTATGAGGAAAGGCTGATGGACTTGAGGTTGTTTTCGTTAGAGAGAAGAAGGTTAAGAGGTGACTTAATAGAGGCATACAAAATGATCAGAGGGTTAGATAGGGTGGACAGCGAGAGCCTTCTCCCGCGGATGGAGGTGGCTAGCACGAGGGGACATAGCCTTAAATTGAGGGGTAATAGATATAGGACAGAGGTCAGAGGTGGGTATTTTACGCAAAGAGTGGTGAGGCCGTGGAATGCCCTACCTGCAACAGTAGTGAACTCGCCAACATTGAGGGCATTTAAAAATTTATTGGACAAGCATATGGATGATAAGGGCATAGTGTAGGTTAGATGGCCTTTAGTTTTTTTTTCCATGTCGGTGCAACATCGAGGGCCGAAGGGCCTGTACTGCGCTGTATCGTTCTATGTTCTATGTTCTATGTTCTATGTTCTATGACACTAAAGTCGGTGGAGTTGTAGACAGTGCGGAAGGATGTTGCAGGTTACAGAGGGACATAGATAAGCTGCAAAGCTGGGCTGTGAGGTGGCAAATTGAGTTTAATGTGGAGAAGTGTGAGGTGATTCACTTTGGAAAGAATAACAGGAATGCGGAATATTTGGCTAATGGTAAAATTCTTGGTAGTGTGGATGAGCAGAGGGATCTCGGTGTCCATGTACATAGATCCCTGAAAGTTGCCACCCAGGTTGATAGGGTTGTGAAGAAGGCCTATGGTGTGATGGCCTTTATTGGTAGAGGGATTGAGTTCCGGAGCCATGAGGTCATGTTGCAGTTGTACAAAACTCTAGTACGGCCGCATTTGGAGTATTGCGTACAGTTCTGGTCGCCTCATTATAGGAAGGACGTGGATGCTTTGGAACGGGTACAGAGGAGATTTACCAGGATGTTGCCTGGTATGGAGGGAAAATCTTATGAGGAAAGGCTGATGGACTTGAGGTTGTTTTCGTTAGAGAGAAGAAGGTTAAGAGGTGACCTAATAGAGGCATACAAAATGATCAGAGGGTTAGATAGGGTGGACAGCGAGAGCCTTCTCCCGCGGATGGAGGTGGCTATCACGAGGGGACATAGCCTTAAACTGAGGGGTAATAGATATAGGTCAGAGGTGGATTTTTTTCGCAAAGAGTGGTGAGGCCGTGGAATGCCCTACCTGCAACAGTAGTGAACTCACCAACATTGAGGGCATTTAAAAGTTTATTGGATAAGCATATGGATGATAAGGGCATAGTGTAGGTTAGATGGCCTTTCGTTTTTTTTCCATGTCAGTGCAACATCGAGGGCCGAAGGGCCTGTACTGCGCTGTATCGTTCTATGTTCTATGTTCTATTCCTTTTCAGATGATTATACATCCATTCTCTTATAAACTTTTCCAAGAATTTTCCCACAACAGAGGTAAGGCTCACTGGCCTATAGTTACCGGGGTTATCTCTACTCCCCTTCTTGTACAATGGGACAACATTTGCTATCCTCCAGCCCTCTGGCACTATTCCTGTAGACAAAGATGACTTAAAGATCAAAGCCAAAGGCTTAGCAATCTCCTCCCTAGCTTCCCAGAGAATCCTAGGATAAATCCCATCCGGCCTAGGGGACATCTATTTTCACACTTTCCAGAATCGCTGACACCTCCTCCTTATGAACCTCAAGCCCTTCTAGTCTAGTAGCCTGTATCTCAGTATTCTCCTCGACAACTTTGTCTTTGTCCTGTGTGAATACAGATGAAAAATACTCATTTAGCACCTCTCCTATCTCCTCGGACTCCACGCACAACTTCCCATTACTGTCCTTGACTGGCCCTACTCTTACCTTAATCATTCTTTTATTCCTGACATACCAAGATAAAGCTTTAGGGTTATCCTGGACCCTACCTGCCAAAGTCGTCTCATGTCCTCGCTTGGCTCTTCTTAGCTGTCTCTTTAGAGCCTTCCTAGCTAACCTGTAACTCTCAAGCGACCCAACTGAACCATCACATCTCATCTTCACATAAGCCTCCTTCATCCTCTTGACAAGTATTTCAACTGCTTTAATAACCCATGGTTCCCTCGCTCGACCACTTCCCCCCTGCCTAACAGGTACATACTTATCAATGACACGCAGTCGCTCTTCCTTGAACATGCTCCACATTTCCATTGTGCCCATCCCCTGCAGTTTTCCTCTCCACCCGATGCATCCTAAGTCTTGCCTCATCGCATCATAATTGCCTTTCCCCCAGCTATAACTCTTGCCCTGCGGTGTATACCTATCCATTTCCTACACGAAAGTAAACGTAACTGAATTGTGGTCACTATCACCCAAGTGCTCACCTACCTCCAAATCTAACACTTGTCCTGGTCCATTACCCAGTACCACATCCAATACGGCCTCGCCTCTTGTTGGCCTATCTATGTACTGCATCAGGAAACCCTCCTGCACACATTGGACAAAAGCGGACCCATCTAAAGTACTCGAACTATAGTGTTTCCAGTCAATATTTGGAAAGTTAAGGTACCCCATAACAACTACCCTGTTATTTTCGCTCCTATCCAGAATCATCTTTGCAATCCTTTCCTCTACATCTCTGGAATTTTTCGGAGGCCTATAGAAAAGCCCTAACAGGGTGACCTCTCCTTTTCTGTTTCTTAACTCAGCCCATACTACCTCAGTATTCGAGTCCTCATCAAATGTCCTCTCAGCCACCGTAATACTGTCCTTGACTAACAATGCCACCCCTCCCCCTCTCTTACCACCTTCCCTGAGCTTACTGAAATATCTAAACCGCGGAACCTGCAACAACCATTCCTCGCCCTCGTCATTTACATGTCAATATTGAGCAATCCTCAGAGGCAGACATTCCAGACATGGCAGAGACCAGGGCTGGAATTTGCTCACAAGCTCACTGAGGGTAAATCTGAGTCTGGGGGACTTCAGTTCTCAAACCAATCCTCCCACTACACTGAAAACATTGCTCCTCTTGTTCAGTGTGTGTCTGTGTGTGTTGCTGAGTGTGTCAATCTGTTTGTTTTTCACCTGTGAATTGTGTGTGTTGGTATGTTGCTGAGAGATTGACAGGAGAGTGGAAATGCTGGACTCCTGTTGTGCTGTTTTGTGTAGGTTTGAAAATGTCCCTCTTATTGTCTTTTTAACCAATTTTATCTCGTTTTCTCCCAAGGGACTTTTATTTGGAGAACTCTAAGGTAGTCGGGAATACATAGAGGAGGATTTGGTGGGGATGGCGAGGGAGTGAGAATTCATCCAGAGCGCTGGTTGAGGCCTGTTCCGCAGGCTTCACCCGGGGTGAGTTGTGTCTGGTTATTACCCTGACATGGGTTTAATTTTAATATCTGAGGGATAAAGGGAGAGAGAGGGTGGAGGAAGACAGAAATATAAATGAGTTAGGGATGGGGAGACAGAGAGAAACACAAGGGAAGGGGGGAACTGTCTCTCAATCCTTCTTAGTCTCTGGTTGAAAGCTGTGGCATTTTTGTATTTGGATGTTGCTGAGTTTGTGTAACTGAAAAGTGGATCCTGGGCTCTCGCTATATCAAATAGTTTCAAACTTTTCCTGTCTTTCACTTAACTTTCTTCCTCTTTTCCCCAGGAATTTGAATTTTGAAAAACTGCAATGTGAACAGGAATCCTTGGACCAGGGCTTTTCTTCAGAGGTTGGATGGATGGACTGAGGCCTATTCCACAGGCTTCACCCAGGGTGAGAGTGTGTCTGCCTATTACCCTGATTTAATGCACATATGTGAGGGACAAATAGAATGAGATCGGGGGGAGGGGAGGAGAGAGAGAGATGGAGAAACACCAGGGAAGCAGGAACTGCCTCTCAATCTTTGTTATTCTGTGGTTAATAACTGAGATATTTCTAGGTGGATGTTGCTGAGAGTCTGTGTAACAGAGAGAGAATTTGGCCTCTTGCTGTGTTTCTAGTTTAAACATGTTCCTGTGTATTAGTTCATTTGCACCCTCTTTTCCCCAGGAATTTTAATTTTGAAGACTGCAATGTGACACAGAATCTTTGGACAAGGGATTTTCTCCAGAGGACAAGTGGGTGGACTGAGGCCTACTCCAAAGGCCGCACTCACGCGAGTTGTCTCTTTATTGCCGCCCCGGTCTTGCACTCAGACACAAACACATGAAACATTTGGTGGGTGACAAAGAGTAAATTAAAAATCTGTAATGTGAAGCTCTCCAATTTTGTTTCTGAATCCAAAATAACAGGGGTTATTTTAAATCTGGGTGTCCCGAAAGGGGGGTGGGGGGGGGGGGTGGGTGGGGTTGGATTTCATTGCCTGAGCCCCGGTCACTCTCCGTATAACCTGTTAGCTATTTTAAACGACACTCAACACTGCTGACTGCAGCTTCTGGGATCTTTCTGTGTGTCAATGGGCTTTGTTTTATAAAGGTTTTTCTTTGTTTTGAGAGGCAGTTTAACGCTGTCAGAAAATTGAAGGGAGTTCTTCAGACTTGGTCCAATCCACACACACAGGATGATGGGGGAGGAAGGGGTTTAGATCCAGGGGGGAATGGGGCTCGAAGCAGGAGTGAGTGGGGGGAGGGGAGACAGCACCCCACCTGGTTAGGTTGACATTGCTGCTGTTGTGGGATCTTGCTGTTCATGCACAGGACTGCGGCTTTTGCCCACAAAGCAATTGTGATTACAACTCTTAAAAATAAAATAGCACATGGACTGCAAAGTGGGTTCAAAGATCTCAAATTTTAAAGTCTTGGGACTGAGAGTGTTGATGAACCGATTTCACAGGGGACTGAGGGGATATTCAGCCATGATCACATTGCTGCTTGTGGGATCTTACTGTGCAATCAATACTGCCGTCAATGTGCACAATGCAACAATGGTGCAGAAACAGAGAAAGAGAGAGAGGAAAATCTCAGATCAGAAACTCTGAACTCAATTTTGAAAGTGCTTTTGGGATCTCCCTGTGCACAAGTTGCCAGCAGAATTCATAAAATTAACAATAGTGGGGTCTCTTTAGAGCAGCACGGTGGCGCAGTGAGTTAACGCTGCAGCTTCACAGCACCGAGGTCCCAGGTTCGATCCCGGCTCGAGATCACTGTCCGTGTTGAGTTTACCCATTGTCCCCGTGTTTGTGTGGGTTTCGCCCCCACAACCCAAAAATGTGCAGGGCAGGTGAATTTACCACGCTAAATTGCCTCTTAATTTGAAAAAATAAATTGGGTATTCTAAATTTGTTCAAAAAATATTTTAAAAATAGTGGAGTCACTTTCAAAACAAACGCATCGACTATGAAGTCATCTCGATGGCTCGAAATAAAAGTCCCTTAACTTGAAGCAGGTAAATGCTGGAACGAAGACTGTATTTTAGGCCGAGATATAAATATTTGAATTCAGTTTGCTGTGGTTGTTGGATTCCTATGCCTGACCCTCTCTCTCTCTCTCTCTCTCTCTCCTTCCCAACTACTGGGGTACTGGGGAGAGGGAAAGAGAGAGAGAGCGAAGTACAGAAAGAGTGTTGGGAGGAGGGCGGTGAGGGAGATTAGAGAGAGGGAGAGGAGAAAGACAGAGAGGATGAAGGGAGACATTTGACCCATTCACAACTGGGTGGGGGAAAGAATTCCTCAAACTGGACAGGGAACTGACTATTCTATTATTTTTTTTAATTTAGAGTACCCAATTCATTTTTCCCATTAAGGGGCAATTTAGCATGGCCAATCCACCTAGCTTGCACCTTTGTGGATTGTGGGGATGAAACACACACAAACACGGGGATAATGTTTGCGGGCAGCACGGTAGCATGGTGGTAAGCATAAATGCTTCACAGCTCCAGGGTCCCAGGTTCGATTCCCGGCTTGGGTCACTGTCTGTGTGGAGTCTGCACATCCTCCCCGTGTGTGTGTGGGTTTCTTCCGGGTGCTCCGGTTTCCTCCCACAGTCCAAAGATGTGCGGGTTAGGTGGATTGGCCATGCTACATTGCCCGTCGTGTCCTAAAAAGTAAGGTTAAGGGGGTGGGGGTTGTTGGGTTACGGGTATAGGCTGGATTCGTGTGTTTGAGTAGGGTGATCATTGCGCGTCACAACATCGAGGGCCGAAGGGCCTGTTCTGTGCTGTACTGTTCTATGTTCTATGTTCTAATGTGCACACTCCACAGGAACTGACTATTCATAACTGGACAGGGAAAGAACACACTCAAATCCACACAGGGAAGTAAACTTTCACAACTGAACAGTGGAAAGGCAAACACCATCTGGGCAGGGAACTGACCTCACCACAAGTGGACATGCAATAAGCACACTCAAACCTGAAGAGAGACACGACCCATTAACAACTGTTCATGATCGATTCATAATTTATCAGGAGACAGACACACTCAATTCTGGAAGAGGGAACTGACCCACTCACAACTGGACAGGGCAAATACCCCGAAAGCTGGAGAGGGAACTGACCCTTCCACCACTGGACAGGTGAAAGACACACTCACATCTGGACTGGGAACAGGTACATCCACCACTGGGCAGGTGAAAGACGCACTCACATCTGGACTGGGAACAGGCCCATCCACCACTGTGCAGGTGAAAGGCGCACTCACATCTGGACTGGGAACAGGCCCATTCACTGGTGGACAGGGGAAAGTCACATCCAAATATGCTAAGGACACTGACCCAAACTCAACTGGACAGGGGGAAATAACATTCAAATCTAGCGATTTAACTATCCAATTCGCAACTGGATAGGGGAAGCGCATATTTGAATATGGAGTGGGATCTGACCCATTCACAACTGGACAGGGGAAAAACTCTCTCAAAATGGACGTGGAACTGACCATTCATCTCTGGACAGGGCAAAGGCAAACTCAAATCTGGAAGAGGGAACTGACTCATTCACAACTCGACAGTTGAAAGGTATACTGCAATCTTGACAGGGAACTGGCCCATTCACAACTGGAGAGGAATAAAACAGACTCAAATCTGGAAGAGGGAACTGACTCATTCACAACTCGACAGTTGAAAGGTATACTGCAATCTTGACAGGGAACTGACCCATTCACAACTGGAGAGGAATAAAACAGACTCAAATCTGGAAGAGGGAACTGACCCATTCACAACAGGACAGTGGGAAGGCACACTCCAATCTGGAGAGGGAACAGACTCATTCACAACAGGACAGTGGGAAGGCACACTCCAATCTGTAGAGGGAACAGACTCATTCACAACTCGACAATGGAAAGGCACACTCCAATCTGGAGATGGATCAGACTCATACAAAACAGGACAGTGGGAAGGCACACTCCAATCTGGAGAGGGAACAGACTCATTCACAACAGGACAGTGGGAAGGTACACTCCAATCTGGAGAGGGAACAGACTCATTCACAACAGGACAGTGGGAAGGCACACCCCAATCTGAAGACGGAACAGACTCATTCACAGCAGGACAGTGGAAAGGCACACTCCAATCTGGAGAGGGAACAGACTCATTCACAACAGGACAGTGGGAAGGCACACTCCAATCTGGAGAGGGAACAGACTCATTCACAACAGGACAATGGAAAGGCATACTCCAATCTGGAGAGAAAACAGACTCATTCACAACAGGACAGTGGGAAGGCACACTCCAATCTGGAGAGGGAACAGACTCATTCACAACAGGACTGTGGAAAGGCACACTCCAATCTGGAGAGGGAACAGACTCATTCACAACAGGACAGTGGGAAGGCACACTCCAATCTGGAGAGGGAACAGACTCATTCACAACTCGACAATGGAAAGGCACACTCCAATCTGGAGAGGGATCAGACTCATACAAAACAGGACAGTGGGAAGGCACACTCCAATCTGGAGAGGGAACAGACTCATTCACAACAGGACAGTGGGAAGGTACACTCCAATCTGGAGAGGGAACAGACTCATTCACAACAGGACAGTGGGAAGGCACACCCCAATCTGAAGACGGAACAGACTCATTCACAACAGGACAATGGAAAGGCACACTCCAATCTGGAGAGGGAACAGACTCATTCACAACAGGACAGTGGGAAGGCACACTCCAATCTGGAGAGGGGACAGACTCTTTCACAACAGGACAGTGGGAAGGCACACTCCAATCTGGAGAGGGATCAGACTCATTCACAACAGGACAGTGGGAAGACACACTCCAATCTGGATAGGGAACAGACTCATTCACAACAAGACAGTGGGAAGGCACACTCCAATCTGGAGAGGGAACAGACTTATTCACAACAGGACAGTGGGAAAGACACACTCCAATCTGGAGAGGGAACAGACTCATTCACAACAGGACTGTGGAAAGACACACTCCAATCTGGAGAGGGAACAGACTCTTTCACAACAGGACAGTGGGATGGCACACTCCAATCTGGAGAGGGAACAGACTCATTCACAAGAGGACAGTGGGAAGGCACACTCCAATCTGGAGAGGGAACAGACTCATTCACAACAGGACAGTGGGAAGGCACACTCCAATCTGGAGAGGGAACAGACTCATTCACAACAGGACTGTGGAAAGACACACTCCAATCTGGAGAGGGAACAGACTCATTCACAACAGGACAGTGGGAAATACAGACTCCAATCTGGAGAGGGAACTAACTCATTCACAACAGGACATTGGGAAGGCACACTCCAATCTGGAGAGGGAACAGACCCATTCACAACTAGAGAGGAGTAAAACTAACTCAAATATGGTCAGTGAACTAACTCATTCATCACTGGACAGTGGAAAGGCACACTCAAATCTGGAAGAGATATCTGACCCATTTACACCAGGATAGAGGAAAAACTCCCTCAATTGGACTAGTGAAACATACATTCAAATCTTCATCAGGAACTGTCACATTCAAAACTGGACAGTGGTAATGCTCACTCAAATCTGGAGAGGAAATTGCCAAATTCACAACTGGACAGGGGAAATATTCTCTCAAACTGGAAAGGGAACAAAGGATCTGGACAGGGAAATAACACACTGCAATCTCGTCAGGGAGCTGACCAATTCAATGCTGGACATGGGAAAGACACACTCAAATTTGGAGAGGGAACAGACCATTCACAAATGGACAGAGTAAAAGCACACTTACATCTGGGGAGGAATCTGACCCATTCACAACTGGATGGGGGAAAGAATCTCACAAACAGAACAGGGAACTGACTATTCTTTTTTTTTTTAAAGTTAGAGTACCCAATTCATTTTTTCTCATTGACGGGCAGTTTAGCATGGCCAACCCACCTAGCTTGCACATTTTTGGGTTGTGGGGACGAAACCCACACAAACACAGGGAGAATGTGCATACTCCACAGGAACTGACAATTCATAACTGGACAGGGAAAGAACACACTCAAATCCACACAGGGAAGTAAACTTTCACAACTGAACAGTGGAAAGGCAAACACCATCTGGGCAGGGAAATGACCTCACCACAAGTGGACATGCGATAGGCACACTCAATCTGGACGAGAGACACAACCCATTAACAACTGTACATGACCCATTCATAATTGATCAGGAGACAGACACACTCAATTCTGGACAGGGGAACTGACCCACTCACAACTAGACAGGGGTAATACCCCAAAAGCTGGAGAGGGAACTGACCCTTCCACCACTGGGCAGGTGGAAGACACACTCACATCTGGAATGGGAACAGACACATTCACTGCTGGAGAGGGGAAAGTCACACTCAAATCTGCCAAGGAAACAGACCCAACCACAACTGGACAGGGGAAAATACCATTCAAGTCTAGAGATCCAACTGTCCCATTCACAACTGGACAGGGGAATCGCATATTTAAATATGGAGTGGGATCTAACCCATTCACAACTGGACAGGGAAAAAAACCCTCTCAAATTGGATGGGGAACTGACCATTCATCTCTGGACAGGGGAAAGGCAAACTCAAATCTGGAAGAAGGAACTGACTCATTCACAACAGGACAGTAGAAAGACACACTGCAATCTCAACAGGGAGCTGACACATATACATCTGGAGAGGAGTAAAACAGACTCAAATATGGAAAGGGAACTAACTCAATAGTAACTGGACAGTGGGAAGGCACACTCCAATCTGGAGATGGAATGGCCTCATTCACAGCAGGACAGTGGGAAGGCACCCTCCAATCTGGAGATGGAATGAACTTATTCACAACAGGACAGTGGAAAGGCACACTACAATCTGGAGATGGAATAGCTTCATTCACAATAGGACAGTGGGAAGACAACTCAAATCCCAACCGGGAAATTACCCATTCACAACTGCAGATTAGTAAAACTGACTCATTCACAACTGAACATGGGAAAGACACACTCAATTGTGAAAGAGGAAATGACACATTCATAACTTGGCAGTGGAAAGGGAACAGACTCATTCAGAAAGGGACAATGGAAATACACACTCATCTCGACAGGGAACTGATCCATTCACAACTGGACGGAGAAATCAATCAAATCTGGAAAGGGAATTGTCCATTCACTTTCTAGACAAAAGAAACATCACAATCAAAGCTGTTTAAGGTACTGATCCATCCACAACTGGTCAGGGGAAAGACACACTCAAATCTGGACATGGAACTGACACATTCAGAACTGGACAGGGGAAAGACACACTCAAATCTGGACAGGGAAGAAATCTTGCCCAACTGGACAGTGAAAAGGCACACTCGTATCTGGAGAGGGGACAGACTCATTCACTAAGGTACAATGGAAAGAGTCAATCAAATCGCGACAGAGAACTGACCATAACAGAATTTGTCACAGGAAAGACACACTCAAATCTGGAGAGAAAACTGACCCATTAGCAACTAGACAGAGGAAAGGCACGTTAAAATATGAAGCGGGGACTGACCCATTCACAACTGCACTGGGGAAAAACTCTCTCAAACTGGAAGGGGAACAGACTATTCATATCTGGATAGGGGACAGGCAAACTGGAAGGGAGAACTGACCATTCACAGTTGGATAAATAAAAGACACACTCAAATGTGGACAAGGAACTGACACATTCATAACTGGACAGTGGACAGACACACTCAAATCTAGGAGGAAACTGCCCCGTTCACAACTGGACAGTGGAAAGGCAAATAAGAATTTGGAGAGGGAAACGTCAATACTGACTCATTTTCAACTTGACGGGGAAACACACACTGATCTGGAGTGGGACCTGACCCAATTACACCTGGCCAGGTGAAAGGCACGTTCAAATCTGGAGAGGGGACTGACCCATTCACACATTCACAACTGGCCAGGTGAAAGGCACGTTCAAATCTGGAGAGGGGACTGACCCATTCACACATTCACAACTGGCCAGGTGAAAAGCTCCCTCAAACTGGAATCTGAACAGACAATACATATGTGGACAGGGGAAAGGCAGACTCAAATCTGGAGAGAGATCTGACCCACTCACAACTGGATGGGGGAAAGGCAGACTCAAATCTGGAGAGAGATCTGACCCACTCACAACTGGATGAGGGAAAGACACCCTCAAACTGGAGAGGGAACTGACCATTCATAACTAGACAGGGGGAAGGTACAGGCAAACCTGGAAAGAGAATTGACCATTCAGCGCAGAACAGGGGAAAGACACAATGACATTTGGTTTGGGTACTCGCCTATCCACAACTGGACAGGTGAAAGGCACGCTCACATCTGGACTGGGAACAGACCCATTCACTGCTGGACAGGATAAAGACACATTCAAAACTGACCCATTCGCAACTGGAGAGCAGAAAGACTCCCTCACAAGGGGATAGAGGAAAGGCACACTCAAATCTGGGGAGGGAATTGACTATTCACTTTCTGGGCAAAGGAAAAACACAATTAAAGCTGATTAGGATACTGATCCATCTACAACTGCACAGGGGAATGGCACTCCAATTTCGACGGGGGTCTGACACATTCACAGCTGGACAGGGGAAAGGCATACTCCAATCTGGAGAGAGATCTGACCCACTCACAACTGGACAGGGGAAAGGCAGACTCCAATCTGGAGAGAGATCTGACCCACTCACAACTGGACAGGGGAAAGGCAGACTCCAATCTGGAGAGAGATCTGACCCACTCACAACTGGACAGGGGAAAGGCAGACTCCAATCTGGAGAGAGATCTGACCCATCCACAACTGGACAGGGGAAAGGCAGACTCAAATCTGGAGAGAGATCTGACCCACTCACAACTGGACAGGGAGAGGCAGACACAAATCTGGAGAGAGATCTGACCCACTCACAGCTGGACAGGGGAAAGGCAGACTCCAATCTGGGGAGAGATCTGACCCACTCACAACTGGACAGGGGAGAGGCAGACTCCAATCTGGAGAGAGATCTGCCCCACTCACAACTGGACCGGGGAAAGGCAGACTCAAATCTGGAGAGAGATCTGACCCACTCACAACTGGATGAGGGAAAGACTCCCTCAAACTGGACAGGGAACTGACCATTCATAATTGGATAGAGGGAAGGCACAGTCAAACCTGGAAAGAGAATTGACCATTCAGCACAGAATAGGGGAAAGACACAATCAAATCTGTTGAGGGAACTGACCCATCCACCACTGGACAAGTGAAAGGCTCACAAACATCTGGACTGGGAACAGACCCATTTACTGCTGGACAGGGGAAAGTCACACCCAAATCTGCCAAGGAAACTGACACAACCTCAACTGGATAGGGGAAAAAATATTCAAATCGAGACAGGTAACTGACCCATTCACAATCGTTGGGGGGAAAGACACACTCAAAACTGGAGGAGGGAAGTGACCCATTCACAACAGGATAGGGGGAAGATTCCCTCACAAATGGACAGGGGAAAGACACACTTGAATATGGAGGGGAACTCACACATTCACAACTTAGGCAGGGGAAAGGCACACTCAAATCTCGAGAGGGAGCTGATCCATTCACAACTTGATGTAGAGAAAGACTCCCTCAAACTGGACAGGGAACTGACCATTCATAACTAGACAGGGGGAAGGTACCGGCAAACCTGGAAAGAGAATTGACCATTCAGCGGAGAACATGGGCAAGACACAATGAAATTTGGTTTGGGTACTCACCTATCCACAACTGGACAGGTGAAAGGCGCACTCACATCTGGACTGGGAACAGACCCATTCACTGCTGGACAGGATAAAGACACATTCAAAACTGACCCATTCGCAACTGGAGAGCAGAAATACTCCCTCACAAGGGGATAGAGGAAAGGCACACTCAAATCTGGGGAGGGAATTGACTATTCACTTTCTGGGCAAAGGAAAAACACAATTAAAGCTGTTTAGGATACTGATCCATATACAACTGCACAGGGGAATGACACTCCAATTTGGACGGGGATCTGACACATTCACAACTGGACAGTGGAAAGGCATCCTCCAACCACAACAGTAACTGTCTCATTAATTTACTGGACAGGGGAACAGCACATTTAAATCTGGAAGACGGAACTGACTAATTCACAACTGAACATTAAAAATGCACACTCCAATCTGGAGAAGGAAGTAACTCATTCGCTTACCGGACAGTGAAAGGCGCATTCAAATCTGGAGAGGGAACTGAATCAGTTACAATTGGGCAGGGTAAAGGGATGCTCAAATCAGAAGAGGGAACTGACCCATTCACAACTGGACAGGGGAAAGACACACTCAAATCTGGACAGGAAATTGACCCATTTACAACTGGACAGGGGAAAGACACACTCAAATCTGGACAGGGAATTGACCCATTCACAACTGGACAGGGGAAAGACACACACAAATCTGGACAGGGAATTGACCCATTTACAACTGGACCGGGGAAAGACACACTCAAATCTGGAGGGGAACTGATCCAACCACAAATGGACAGACGATGGGCAAAATCAAATCTGGACACATAGATGACCCATTTTCCTGGATACTCAAATTTGGGACCAATTCACAACTGTACAGGGGCAAAAGACACACAAATCTAGTCGGGGAAGTGACACATTCGCAACTGGATAATGGAAAGGCACACTCCAATCTGGAGAAGGCAGGAACTCATTCACTTACTGGACAGGGGAAGGACACACAAATCTGGAGAGGAAACTGACCCGCTCATAGCTGGACAGGGAAAAGATTCCCTCAAAATGGGTTGGGTCCTAATCATTCATATGTGGACAGGGGAAAGGCACAATAAAATCTGGAATAGGGAACTGACCCATTCATATGTGGACAATGGCACGGCACACTCTAATCTGGAGAAGGAAGTAACTCATTCACTTTCTGGGCAGGTGAAAGACACATTCAAATCTGGATAGGGGAAAGTCACACACCAATCTGGGCAGCAAATTGACCTTTCCGCAAGTGAACAGGCGCAAGGTACACTCAAATCTGGATACAGACAGAACCCATTCATAATTGAGCAGGGGAGAGAGACACTCAAATCTGGAAGAGTGAACTAACCCATTCACTAATGGAGAGGGAAATACTCCCTCACAACAGGACAGGGGAAAGATACACTGATATTTCGACAGGGAACTGACCCGATCACAACTGGACAGAGGAAAACACTCAAATCTGGAGTGTGAATTGACCATTCGCTTTCTGGATACACGAAAAACAGAATCAAAGCTGTTTCGGTACTGATCCAGCCACAACTGGACAGGGGGATGACACACTCAAATCTGGTGAGGGAACTGACTCATTCAAAACTAAACATGGAAAAGGCACTCTCAAACCTGGAGAGGGAACTGACCCATTCACTACTGGACAGGTAAAAGACACACTCAAATCTGGAAAGGGAACTGATCCATTCACAACTGGACACTGAAAAGACACACACAAATCTGGAGAGGGAACTGACCCATTCACAACTGGACATGATAAAGACACACTTAAACCTGGACAGGGAACTGACCCATTTTCAACTGGACAGCAAAAAGATAATTACCAATCACTTATTCTCTTACTGGGCAGAGGATAGACACATTCAAGTCTGGAGAGGGAACTGATCCATTTATAATGACAGGGAAAAGACACACGCAAATCTGGAGAGGGAACTGATCCTTTCACAACGACAGGGAAAAGACGCACACAAATCTGGAGAGGGAACTGGCCCATTCAAAACTGGACATGGTAAAGACAGACTGAAATCTAGAAGGGGAACTGACCCTTTCACAACTGGTCATTGGAAATGACACAATCAAATCTGGAGAGGGAACTGACCCATTCACAACTGGACAGGGGAAAGACACACTCAAATGTTGATGGGTACTGACACATTCACAACTAGACAGTTGAAAGGCACACTCAAGTCTTGAGGAGGAAATAACCTTTTTCACTTACTGGACATAGGATAGACATACTCAAATCTGGACAGGGAACTGACCATTTACAACTGGTTGGGGGAAAGACTCCCTCAAACTGGACAGAGTGACCATTCATAACTGGGCAGTGGAACGGAACACATATCTGGAAAGAGAATTGACCATTCAGTGCTGAAGAAGGCAAATACACAATAAAATATGTTTGGGGGACTGAACCATCCACCACTGGAGAGGTGAAAGGCATTCACATCTTGACTTGGAACTGACCCATTGACAACGACGGGGAAAAGACACACTCAAACCTGGAGAGGGAACTGATCCATTCACTACTGCACAGAGGAAATACTCTCTTCAACTGAACAGGGAACTGACCATTCATATCTGGACAGCAGACATCTGAACACTCAAATCGGGAGAGAAAACTGACATACTCAAAACTGGAGAGGGGAAATATTCCCTCACAACTGGAGAGGGGAAAGACAAACTGAAATCTCCCCATTCACAACTGGACAAGGGAAAATATGAATTATGGAGCGTGAATTGGCCATTCAATCAAAAGGAAAATACAATCAAGGCTATTTAAGGTACTGACACATTCATATCAGGACAGTGGAAATGCACACTCCAATCTGGAGAAGGAGCTAACTCATTCACTTACTGGAAAGGGGAAAAACAACATTCAGATCTTGAAAGGGAACTGACCCATTTAAAACTGGACAAGGGACAGGCACATCCGGATCTGGAGAGGGAACTGACACATTTAAAACTGGACAAGGGAAAGGCACATTCGGATCTGGAGAGGGAACTGACACATTCAAATCTGGACAGTGGAAAGGAACAACTCCAACTTGGAGAATCAACTAACTCATTCACTTCAGATCTGGAGAGGGGTCTGACCCATTTACATCTGGACAGTGAAAGACACACTCAGAACTGGAGAGGGACCCAGATCCGAATGTGCCTTTCCCTTGTCCAGTTTTAAATGGGTCAGTTCCCTCTCCAGATCCGAATGTGCCTTTCCCTTGTCCAGTTTTAAATGGGTCAGTTCTCTCTCAAGATTTGAATGTTTTTTCCCTGTCCATTAAGTGAATGAGTTAGCTCCTTCTCCAGATTGGAGTGTGCATTTCCACTGTCCTGATATGAATGTGTCAGTACCTTAAATAGCCTTGATTGTATTTTCCTTTTGATTGAATGGCCAATTCACGCTCCATAGTTATTTGGAGATCTAATTTGGAGATCAATTTACAACTGATTTGGGAAAATACGCTCTCAAACTGGAAAGGGTACAGAGCATTCATATCTGGAGAGGGGAAGAACACGCTAAAACCTGGAGTGGAACTGACACATCCAGAACTGGATAGGCTACAAACACACTCAAACCGGACAGTGAAGTAAACTTTCAAAACAGAACAGTGGAAAGCCACACTCAAATCTCGAAAGGGAACTCACCCATTCACAACTGACTAGGAGAGAAACACACTCATATCTGGAGAGTGAACTGACCATATAGGGGCTGGTTTAGCTCACTGGGCTAAATCGCTGGCTTTTAAAGCAGACCAAGCAGGCCAGCAGCACGGTTCGATTCCCGTACCAGCCTCCCCGAACAGGCGCCGGAATGTGGCGACTAGGGGCTTTTCACAGTAACTTAATTGAAGCCTACTCGTGACAATAAGCGATTTTCATTCATTTCATATACAACGGGATGGGGCAAAGACTTCCTCAAACTGGACAGGGAACTGACCATTCCTAACTGGACACTGGAACATAACACATACATATGGAAAGAGAATTGACCATTATGAGCTGAAGACGTCAAAGACACGATAAAATATGTTTTGGCAACTGACCCATCCACAGTTGGCAGGTGGAAGGTATTCACATCTCGACTGGGAGCAGACCCATTCACAACTGCTCAGGGGCAAGGCACACTCAATCCTAAACAGGGACCGAACCATTCACATCTGTATATGTGAAGGCACACTCAATCCTCAACAGGGAACGAACCATTTTCATCTGTATATGTGAAGGCACACTCAAACCTAAACAGGGACCGAACCATTCACATCTGTATATGTGAAGGCACACTCAATCCTCAACAGGGAACCAACCATACGCATCTGTATATGTGAAGGCACACTCAAATCTGGACAGCGAACCGACCATACAAAACTGGACAGGGGAAAGTCACACACCAATCAGACAGGGAACTGACCTGACCACAAGTGGACATGCGATAAGCACACTCACAACTGGACAGGGGAAACACTCAAATCTGGAGAAGGAATTGACCATTCACTTTCTGGACAAAGTAAAACTACAGTCGAAGCTGTTTAGCGCACTGATCCATCCACAAATGGACAGGGGAAAGACATACTCAAATTTGGATGGGAACTGACACATTCACAACAGGCCGTGTGAAGGCACACTCCAATCTGGACAGGGAACTGCCCATACAAACTGGACAGTGGGAAGTCACACAGTAATCTGTGCAAGGAACTGACCTTACCACAAGTGGACAGGTAATATGCGCTCTCAATTCACACTACAGACTTGGATATTTTCCCCTGTCCGTCACTGGGAAATGGATGGGGAACTGTCCATTCATATGTGGACAGGGGAATGGGAGACTAAAATATGGAGGAGGGATCTGACCCACTCACAACTGGACAGGGGAAAGTCACACACAAATCCGAGCAGGGAACTGACCTTAAACAAGCGGACAGGTGTTTGCCACAATCAAATCTGACACAGACACGACCCATTCATAATAGAGCAGGGGGCAGAAACACTCAAATCTGGAAGAGGAAACTGACCTATCCACAAATGGATAGGCGAAATACTGCCTCACAACTGGAGAGGGGAAAGGCACACTGAAATCTCGACAGAGAACTGACCCATTCACTACTGGACAGGGGAAATAGACCCTCACAACTAGACAGGGACAAATACTCAAATCTACAGCGTGAATTGTCCATTCACTTTATGGACAAAAGAAAAACACAATCAAGGATGTTTAAGGTACTGATCCATCCACAACTGGGCAGGGGAAAGACACACTCACATCTGGACAGGGAGCTGACACATTCACATCTGGACAGGGGAAAGACACACTCACACCTGGACAGGGAGCTGACACATTCATATCTGGACAGGGAACCGAACACACAAATCTGGACAGTGGAAAGGCACACACCAATCTGGGCAGGGAACTGACCTTACCACAAGTGGACAGGCGATAGCCACACTCACATCTGGACACAGACAAAACGTAAGAGAAAATGCTGGAAAATCTCAGCAAGTCTGGCAGCATCTGGAGGGAGAGAAAAGAGCGAACGTTTCCAGTCCGATGACTCTTTGCCAAAGATAGAACGATGTAAATGAGGTGTGATGGAGAAGTGAGTTGTGATCCATAGATGGAGCTTGGACAAAGAGACATCGGACCCGAAACGTTCGCTCTTTTCTCTCCCTCCAGATGCTGCCAGACTTGCTGAGATTTTCCAGCATTCACAAATGGATGGAGGAAAGACTCCCTCCAACTGGACAGGGAACTGACCATACTTAACTGGACAAGGGGAAGGCACAGTCAAACCTGGATAGAGAATTGACAATTCAGTGCAGAACAGAGAAAAGACACAATGAAATCTGTTGAGGGAACTAACCCATCCACCGCTGGACAGGTGAAAGGCGAACTCACATCTGGACTTGGAACAGACCCATTCACTGCTGGACATGGGAAAGACACACTCAAAACTGAACAGGGAACTGACCCTTTCACAATCAGACAAGGGATAGACACACTCAAAACTGGAAGAGGGAACTGACCCATTCACAGCAGGATAGGGGAAAGACTACCTCACAAATGGACAGGGGAAAGACACACTCGAACATGGAGGGGAACTCACACGTTCACAAATGGACTGTGGAAAGCCCACACACCAATATGGACAGGGAATTGAGCTGACCACAAGTGGACAGTGATAGCCAGACTCAATTCTGGACGCAGACACGGCCCAACTGTACATGATCCATTCATAATTGAACAGGGGAAGACACAATCAAATCTGGAAAAAGGAACTGACCATTTCAAATCTAGAATGGGGAAAGACATCTTCAAATCTGGATTAGGAACAAACGCATTCACAACTGGACAGGAGGAAGGCACACTCAATCTGGATGGGAACAGATGCATTCACAACGTGACAGGGAAAAGACACATTCAAATCTGGTCAGGGAACTGACCCAGTCACAACAGGAGAGGGGAAAGGGACATTCAAATCTGGAAAGGGCTGAGCCATTCACAACATGAGAGGAGAAAGTCTCACTCAGGAGTGGATAGGGGAAAGACACACTGAAATTTCGACATGGAACTGACCCATTCAGAACTGGACAGGGGGAAACACTCAAATCTGGAGAGGGAACTGACCATTCACTTTCTGGACAAAAGAAAACCACAGTCAAATCTGTTTAGGGTACTGATCCATCCATAACTGGGCAGGAGAAAGACACACTCAAATCTGGAAAGGAAACTAACCCATTCACAACTGAACAGCGGACAGGCATACTCCAATCTGGAGGAAGAAATAACTCATTCATTTACTGGACAGAGGATAGGCAGACTCAAATCTGGAGAGGAGCTGACCGTTCACTACTGGCAGGGGAACAGGCACTCTCAAATTTGCACAGGGAACTGACCCACTCACAGCTGGACAGCAAAAAGACACACCCAATCTGGAGAGGGAACTGACCCACTCACAACTGGACAGGGGAAAGACACACCCAATCTGGAGAGGGACTGACCCACTCACAGCTGGACAGCAAAAAGACACCCAATCTGGAGAGGGATTGACCCATTCACAACTGGACAGCAAAGAAACCCAGGCCAATCTGAGAAGGAAATAACTAATTCACTTACTGGACAGAGGTTAGACATACTCAACCACGGAGTGGGAACTGTCCCATTCACAACGACAGGGAAAAGCCACACTCAACCCTGGAGAGGGAACAGACCCATTCACTACTGGACAGGTAAAAGACACACTCAAATCTGGAAAGGGAACTGACCCATTCACTACTGGACAGGTAAAAGACACACTCAAATCTGGAAAGGGAACTGATCCATTCACAACAGGACAGCGAAAAGACACACTCAAATCTGGACATGGAACTGACCCATTCACAACTGGACATGATAAAGACACACTTAAATCTGGACGGGGAACTGACACATTCACTACTGGTCAGGGAAAAGACACACTGAAATCTGGAAAGGGAACTGACCCATTCAAAACTGGACACGGAAAAGGCACGCTCAAACCAGGAGAGGGAACTGACCCATTCTCAACTGGACATGGAAAAAACACCTCAAAACTGGACAGGGAACTCATCCATTCGGAACTGGGGAGTGAAAGGAACGTTCAAGTCTTGACAGGGAACTGACCCATTCTCAACTGGACATGAAAAAGACACACAAATCTGGACAGGGAACTGACCCATTCAGAACTGGACATGGAAAAGGCACACTCAAATCTGGACAGGGTACTGACCCACTCACTACTGGGCAGCAAAATGACACATGCCAGTCTGGAGAAGGAAATAACTTATTCACTTCCTGGACAGAGGTTAGACATACTCAACCCGTAAGAGGGAACTGACCCATTCACTCCTGGACAGGGGAAAGACATTTAATCTGGAGAGGGAACTGACCCATACACACCTGGACAGGGAAAAGGCACACAAAAACCTGGAGAGGGAACTGACCCATACACATCTGGACAGGGAAAAGGCACTATCAAACCTGGAGAAGGAACTGACCCATTCACATCTGGACAGGGGAAAGACACTCAAATCTGGAGAGGGAACTGACCCATACACATCTGGACAGGGGAAAGACACACTCAAATGTGGAGAGGGAACTGATCCATCCACAACTGGACAGGGGAAAGGTACACTCAAATCTGGACATAGTACTGATCCATTCACAACTGGACAGGGGAAAGGCACACTCAAATCTGGACAGGGAACTGATCCATTCACAACTGGACAGGGAAATACACACTCAAATCTGGACAGGGAACTGATCCATCCACAACTGGACAGGGGAAAGACACACTCCAATCTGGACAGGGAACTGACCCAATCACAACTGGACAGGGAAATACACACTCAAATCTGGACAGCGAACTGATCCATTCACAACTGGACGGGGGAAGACACTGAAAGCTGGAGAGGGCATTGACCATTCACTTTCTGGACAAAAGAAAATGACAGTCGAGCTGTTTAGGGTACTGATGCATCCTCAACTGGACAGGAGAAAGACACACTCAAATCAGCATGAGGGATCTCACCCATTCCCTTTCTGGACTAAGCAAAACCACAGCCAAATCTGTTAGGGTACTGACACATTCACAATTGGACAGTGGAAAGGCACATTCCAAACTGGAGAGCGAAGTAACTCATTCACTTACTGCCCAGATGATAGACATACTCAGATCTGGAGAGGGAACTGACCCATTCACAACTGGACAGTGAAAAGACACACTTATATATTGACAGGGAACTGACCCATTCACTACTGGACAGTGAAAAGACACACTGAAATCTGGACAGGGAACTGACCCATTCAGATCTGGACATGGAAAAGGAACGCTCAAATCCGGACAGGGAACTCACTCACTCACAATTGGATAGCAAAATGACACACGCCAATCAGGAGAAGGAAATAACTTAATCACTTCCTGGACAGAGGTTAGACATGCTCAAACCTGGAGAGGGAACTGACCCATTCACAACGACAGAGAAAAGCCACACTCAACCGTGGAGAGGGAACAGACCCATTCACTATTGAATAGGGGAAATACTTTCTCGAACTGGACAGGTAACTGGTCATTCATACCTGGACAGAGGAAAGGCACACTCATAACAGGAGAGGGAACTGACCCATTCACTACTGGAGATGGTAAATACACTCTCACAACTGGATAGGGAGAAGACACACTGACACCTGGACAGGGATCGGATCCATTCACAACTGGACGGGTGTAAATACTCAAATCTGGAGTGTAAATTGTCTGTTCACTTTCTGGGCAAGAGAAAACCATAGTTGAAGCACTTTAGGGTACTGAAAGATCCACTACTGGACAGGAGAAAGACACTCAAATCTGGACAGAGACCTGATTCATTCACAACTGGACGGGGAAAGAGAGTCAAATCTGGAGAGGGAATTGACCCATTCACTGTCTGGCCAACAGTACACCACAGTTGAAGCTGTTTAGGGAACTGATCCATCCTCAACTGGACAGGAGAAATCAGGATGGGCATTGACAGATTCACAACTGGACAGTGGAAAGGCACACTCCAATCTGGAGGAGGAAGTAACTCATTCACTTACTGGACAGAGAATAGAGATACACAAATCTGGATAGGGAACTGATCCATTCACAGCAGGACAGTGAAAAGGCTCTCTCAAATCTGGACAGTGAACTGACCCATGCACAACTGGACTTTATAAAGACACACTTAAATCTGGACATGGAACTGACCCATTCAGAACTTGACATGGGAAAGGCACACTCAAATCAGGAGAGGGAACTGACCCTTAAACTACTGGAGAGAGAAAATACTCCCTCACAACTGGACAGGGAAAAGACACACTGAAATCTCGACAGAAATCGGATCCATTCATAGCTGGACAGGGGAAAATACTCAAACTGGAGTGTAAATTGTCTATTCACTATCTGGATAAGAGAAAACATTAGTCGAAGCACAGTAGGTACTGAAACATTCACAACTGGACGGGGAAAGAGAGTCAAATCTGGAGAGGGAACTGACCCATTCACATTCTGGGCAACAGTTCACCACAGTCAAAGCTGTTTAGGGAACAGATCCATCCTCAACTGGACAGGAGAAATCAGGATGGGAATTGACACATTCACAACTGGACAGTAGAAAGGCACACTCCAATCTGGAGGAGGAAGGAACTCATTCACTTACTGGACAGAGAATAGAGATACACAAATCTGGATAGGGAACTGACCCATTCACAACTGGACAGGGAAAAGACACACACTGTTGTGAGAGAACTGACCCATTCACGACTGGGCAGTGAAACGACTCACAAATCTGGATAGGGAACTGACCCATTCACAACTGGAAGGCGAAAGACACAGTCAATACTGTACAGGGAACTGACCCATTCACAAATGGACAGGGGAAAGACACACTCAATACTGGACAGGGTACATAGAACATAGAACAGTACAGCACAGAACAGGCCCTTCAGCTCTCGATGTTGTGCCGATCAATGATCACCCTACTCAAACCCACATATCCACCCTATACCCGTAACCCAACAACCCCCCCCCCCCAACCTTACTTTTTTAGGACACTACGGGCAATTTAGCATGGCCAATCCACCTAACCCGCACATCTTTGGACTGTGGGAGGAAACCGGAGCACCCGGAGGAAACCCACGCACACACGGGGAGGACGTGCAGACTCCACACAGACAGTGACCCAGCCGGGAATCGAACCTGGGACCCTGGAGCTGTGAAGCATTTATGCTAACCACCATGCTACCGTGCTGCCTGATCCATTCACAACTGATCTATGGGTACTGATCCATTCACAACTGGACAGAGAAAAACACTAAAATCTGGACAGGGAACTGATCCATTCTCAACTGCACAGGGAAAAACACACTCACATATGGACAGGGAACTGATCCATTCACAACTGGATCGGGAGAACACTTCAATTTGGAGAGTGCATTGACCATTCTCTGGTCAAAAGTAAATGACAGTCGAGCTGTTTAGCGTACTGATCCATCTTCAAATGGACAGGAGAAAGACACTCAAATCTGGATGAGGGATCTCACCCATTCCCTTCCTGGAATAATGAAAACCACAGTCAAATCTGTTAGGGTACTGACATATTCACAATTGGACAGTGGAAAGGCACATTCCAAACTGGAGAGGGAAGTAACTCATTCACATACTGACCAGAGGATAGACAAACTCAGATCTGGAGAGAGAACTGACCCATTCACTTTCTGGGCAACAGTACATCACAGTCGAAGCTGTTTAGAGAACTCATCCATCCTCAACTGGACAGGAGAAATCTGGATGGGAATTGACACATTCACAACTGGACAGTGGAAAGGCACACTCCAATCTGGAGGAGGAAGTAACTCATTCACTTACTGGACAGAGATTAGACATGCCCAAACCTGGAGAGGGAACTGACCCATTCACAGTGACAGGGAGAAGCCACACTAAACCCTGGAGAGGGAACTGACCCTTTCACAGTGACAGGGAGAAGCCACACTAAACCCTGGAGAGGGAACTGACCCATTCACAGTGACAGGGAGAAGCCACACTAAACCCTGGAGAGGGAACTGACCCATTCACAGTGACAGGGAGAAGCCACACTAAACCCTGGAGAGGAAACTGACCCAATCACAGTGACAGGGAGAAGCCACACTAAACCCTGGAGAGGGAACTGACCCATTCACAGTGACAGGGAGAAGCCACACTAAACCCTGGAGAGGGAACTGACCCATTCACAGTGACAGGGAGAAGCCACACTAAACCCTGGAGAGGAAACTGACCCAATCACAGTGACAGGGAGAAGCCACACTAAACCCTGGAGAGGGAACTGACCCATTCACAGTGACAGGGAGAAGCCACACTAAACCCTGGAGAGGGAACTGACCCATTCACAGTGACAGGGAGAAGCCACACTAAACCCTGGAGAGGGAACTGACCCATTCACAGTGACAGGGAGAAGCCACACTAAACCCTGGAGAGGGAACTGACCCATTCACAGTGACAGGGAGAAGCCACACTAAACCCTGGAGAGGGAACTGACCCATTCACAGTGACAGGGAGAAGCCACACTAAACCCTGGAGAGGGAACTGACCCATTCACAGTGACAGGGAGAAGCCACACTAAACCCTGGAGAGGGAACTGACCCATTCACAGTGACAGGGAGAAGCCACACTAAACCCTGGAGAGGGAACTGACCCATTCACAGTGACAGGGAGAAGCCACACTAAACCCTGGAGAGGGAACTGACCCATTCACAGTGTCAGGGAGAAGCCACACTAAACCCTGGAGAGGGAACTGACCCATTCACAGTGACAGGGAGAAGCCACACTAAACCCTGGAGAGGGAACTGACCCATTCACAGTGACAGGGAGAAGCCACACTAAACCCTGGAGAGGGAACTTACCCATTCACAGTGACAGGGAGAAGCCACACTAAACTCTGGAGGGGGAACTGACCCTTTTACAACTGCGCAGGAGAAAGGCAGACTCAAATCTGGAGGGGGAACTGACCCTTTTACAACTGCGCAGGAGAAAGGCAGACTCGTAACCGGAAGGGAACTGACCTATTCACAATTAGTCAGGGGGAGGACTCCCTGAAAATGGACTTGGAAATGACCATTCATATGTGGACAGGGGAAAGGCACACACCAATCTGGAAGAGGGAACTGACCCATTCAGAACTGGATAGGGGAAACAACTCAAATCTGGACAGGAACATTACTTTAACAACTGGACAGTGGAAAACATGCACATCTGTAGAGGGAATTGACAATTCACTCTGGGCAAAAGAAAAACATAATTGAAGCTGTTTAGGGTAAAGATCCAGATACAACTGGACAATGGAAAGGCACACTCACATCTGGAGAGGGAACGGCCCATTGATAACTGGACAATGGAAAGGCACACTCACATCTGGAGAGGGAACGGCCCATTGATAACTGGACAGGGGAAATGCCCACTCACATCTGGAGAGGGAACGGCCCATTGAAAACTGGACAATGGAAAGGCACACTCACATCTGGGGAGGGAACGGCCCATTGATAACTGGACAGGGGAAATGCCCACTCACATCTGGAGAGGGACCGGCCCATTGATAACTGGACAGGGGAAATGCCCACTCACATCTGGGGAGGCAACGGCCCATTGATAACTGGACAGGGGAAATGCACACTCACATCTGGGGAGGCAACGGCCCATTGATAACTGGACAATGGAAAGGCATACTCACATCTGGAGAGGGAACGGCCCATTGATAACTGAACAGGGGAAAGGCACACTCACATCTGGGGAGGGAACGGCCCATTGATAACTGGACAGAGGAAAGGCACACTCACATCTGGAGAGGGAACGGCCCATTGATAACTGGACAAGGGGAATGCACACACATCTGGAGAGGGAACGGTCCATTGATAACTGGACAGAGGAAAGGCACACTCACATCTGGGAAGGATCTGACCCATTCACAACTGGGTGAGGGAAAGAATCCATAAATCTGGAGAGGGAACGAACCCATTCACAGCTGGACAAGAGAAAGGCTCACTCACACCTGGGAAGGGACCTGACACATTCACAACTGGACAGTGAATTGACCATTCATAACTGGACAGAGGGAAGACACAGTCAAATCTGCAAAGAGAATTGACAGTTCAGCGCACAACAGGGGAAAGACACAATAATGTATGTTGTGGGAAATGACCCATCCAACACTGGACATGTGAAGGGTGCACTAAACCCTGGACTGGGAACAGACCCATTCACAGTGACAGGGAGAAGCCACACTAAACCCTGGAGAGGGAACTGACCCATTCACAGTGACAGGGAGAAGCCACACTAAACCCTGGAGAGGGAACTGACCCATTCACAGTGACAGGGAGAAGCCACACTAAACCCTGGAGAGGGAACTGACCCATTCACAGTGACAGGTAGAAGCCAACCTAAACCCTGGATAGGGAACAAACCATCAAGACAGGGAAGAACCACATAAAACTGAGAGGGAACAACCCATTCACAACAGGACAGTGGGAAGGCACACTCCAATCTGGAGAGGGAACAGACTCATTCACAACAGGACAGTGGGAAAAAAACACTCCAATCTGGAGAGGGAACAGACTCATTCACAACAGGACAGTGGGAAGGCACACTCCAATCTGGAGAGGGAACAGACTCATTCACAACAGGACAGTGGGAAGGCACACACCAATCTGGAGAGGGAACAGACTCATTCACAACAGGACAGTGGGAAGGCACACTCCAATCTGGAGAGGGAACAGACTCATTCACAACAGGACAGTGGGAAGGCACACTCCAATCTGGAGAGGGAACATACCCATTCTCAACAGGACAGTGGGAAGGTACACTCCAATCTGGAGAGGGAACAGACTCATTCACAACAGGACAGTGGGAAGGCACACTCCAATCTGGAGAGGGAACAGACTCATTCACAACTAGAGAGGAGTAAAACTAACTCAAATATGGTCAGGGAACTAACTCATTCATCACTGGACAGTGGAAAGGCACACTCAAATCTGGAAGAGGGATCTGACCCATTTACACCAGGATAGAGGAAAAACTCCCTCAAGTGGACTAGTGAAACATACACTCAAATCTTCATCAGGAACTGTCACATTCAAAACTGGACAGTGGTAATGCTCACTCAAATCTGGAGAGGAAGTTACCGCGTTCACAACTGGGCAGTGGAAATACACACTTGAATCTGGAGTGGGAATGGGCTCATTCAAAACAGCACAGTGGAAAGACACACTCAAAACTGTCAAGGGAACTGACCCAACCACAAATGGACAGTGGAAAGATACACTCAAATCTCGACAGGGAACTGACCCATTCGCAACTGGACAGTGGAAAGACACACTCAAAACTGTCAAGGGAACTGACCCAACCACAAATGGACAGGGTTAAAAACATCCAACTCTGGAGAGGTAACTGATCCGTGTACAACAGGATAGTGGAAAGGCACATACAAATCTGGAGGGGAGAACTGACCCATTCACAACAGGATAGGGAAAGTCTACCTCACAATTGAATAGAGGAAAGACACACTCAAATCTGGAGAGGCAAATGACCCATTCACAACTTGAACAGGGGAAAAATTCTCTCTAAGTGGATGGGGAACTGGCCATTCATATCTGGACAGTGGAAGTACACACTGAAATCTGCAAATCTGGAGAGGCAACTGGCCCATTCACAACTGGACAGGGGAAATACTCTCAAACTGGGAAGGGAACAAACCATATCTGGACAGGGAAATAACACACTGCAATCTCGTCAGGGAGCTGACCTATTCAACGCTGGACATGGGAAAGACACACTCAAATTTGGAGAGGGAACAGACCATTCACAAATGGACAGAGTAAAAGCACACTTACATCTGGGGAGGAATCTGACCCATTCACAACTGGATGGGGGAAAGAATCTCACAAACAGAACAGGGAACTGACTATTCTTTTTTTTTTTGTTTTTTTTTAAAGTTAGAGTATCCAATTCTTTTTTTCTCATTAACGGGCAATTTAGCATGGCCAATCCACCTAGCTTGCACATTTGTGGGTTGTGGGGACGAAACCCACACAAACACAGGGAGAATGTGCAAACTCCACAGGAACTGACTATTCATAACTGGACAGGGAAAGAACACACTCAAATCCACACAGGGAAGTAAACTTTCACAACTGAACAGTGGAAAGGCAAACACCATCTGGGCAGGGAACTGACCTCACCACAAGTGGACATGCGATAGGCACACTCAATCTGGACGAGAGACACAACCCATTAACAACTGTACATGACCCATTCATAATTGATCAGGAGACAGACACACTCAATTCTGGAAGAGGGAACTGACCCACTCACAACTGGACAGGGGTAATACCCCGAAAGCTGGAGAGGGAACTGACCCTTCCACCACTGGGCAAGTTGAAGGATCTTAGGATTACGAAGTTTTTTCAATTCTGGGTTACTGGTTGTTCTTGTACATTATTGAAACTCAGTAGAAATTCAAGTTTAAAAACTTGTCAGGTGCAAATAAGAATAGTTTTATTTGAAGTTCATTGGTTACAACTTGAAAATCATTTAAAAGGTAGTTTGTAGACAATTTGATTTTCATCAAAGAATCACAGGAATTATCTTCTGAGACAATAGCCTGAACACAACTTTAAAAGTCAAAGTCTGAAGTCAAAGTCTGAAAATGAAATATGAATACAGAACTATTTTCTAATTCTCTTCCTTGTCTCTCTGGCTCTTTTTCTTTTTCTTTCTCTCTCTTTCCTTTTCTTTCTCTCTCTTTCCTTTTCTTTCTCTCTAAATGGTGGCCAAATCGTCCATGGATATACTATTTCATATCTGTCTTAAGAGATCCGATCACACCCCAATATAATCCTAATTGGTTTGAGTTAGACTCAAACACATTTGATTTGCTAGCAAGCTGTCCATCTTCACGATGTCCAACTTCCAATTGTTGCCTGCTTGCAGGTTAAATAATGCGATATTGTGCTTTATCAAAACCAGCAAAAATTGGTCTAATGCTGACCTACCTATTGCCACAATGGAGACTTCATGCTGATCTCACTACTGCCAAAATGGAGACCTTATGTTATCTCATCATACTATGCTAGGCATAATTCAGAAAATGTAATTCAAACTGTTTTTTATAAGATTGTTTCAATGAGAATGTTGGAATCAAATATATATATATATTTGATTCGATGTTTTAACTGTCCATTTATTAAAAACAAGGCAACACAGTCTAAAATGTTTCAGAATGTATAATCATGGAATGTAATTCACCCAAATCTCGAAAGGCGTGAGAATCGTGCATACCTTCATTCTTATTCCTCGTTGCCATGGATTCAACCCTTTTCCCTGGAAAAATGTAATGCTCTTATCAGACTTCTGTGTTTTGCAAATTCATGACTGAGTTTGGAAATTATATACTTTCTTTCATTTTAAATCTGGGAATTAATATTTATGCTTTAAGCAACTTTTTACCTATATTAAGAGTATTTAAAATACCTGGCTTCTACACCGAGGATGGGTAAATTTTAAACATCTTAGAGGCCGAGAATGGCTAAATGTAACACGTCTCTGAGGCCGAGCATGGCTAAATGTAACACGTCTCTGAGGCCGAGAATAGCTAAATGTAACACGTCTCTGAGGCCGAGCATGGCTAAATGTAACATGTCTCTGAGGCCGAGCATGGCTAAATGTAACACGTCTCTGAGGCCCAGAATGGCTAAATGTAACACGTCTCTGAGGCCCAGCATGGCTAAGTGTAACACGTCTCTGAGGCCGAGAATGGCTAAATGTAACACGTCTCTGAGGCCGAGAATGGCTAAATGTAACACGTCTCTGAGGCCGAGAATGGCTAAATGTAACACGTCTCTGAGGCCGAGCATGGCTAAATGTAACACGTCTCTGAGGCCGAGCATGGCTAAATGTAACACGCCTCTGAGGCCGAGAATGGCTAAATGTAACACGTCTGAGGCCGAGAATGGCTAAATGTAACACGTCTCTGAGGCCGAGAATGGCTAAATGTAACACGTCTCTGAGGCCGAGCATGGCTAAATGTAACACGTCTCTGAGGCCGAGCATGGCTAAATGTAACACGTCTCTGAGGCCGAGAATGGCTAAATGCAACACGTCTCTGAGGCCGAGAATGGCTAAATGTAACACGTCTCTGAGGCCGAGAATGGCTAAATGTAACACGTCTCTGAGGCCGAGCATGGCTAAATGTAACACGTCTCTGAGGCCGAGAATGGCTAAATGTAACATGTCTCTGAGGCCGAGAATGGCTAAATGTAACATGTCTCTGAGGCCGAGCATGGCTAAATGTAACACGCCTCTGAGGCCGAGAATGGCTAAATGTAACACGTCTGAGGCCGAGAATGGCTAAATGTAACACGTCTCTGAGGCCGAGAATGGCTAAATGTAACACGTCTCTGAGGCCGAGAATGGCTAAATGTAACACGTCTCTGAGGCCGAGCATGGCTAAATGTAACACGTCTCTGAGGCCGAGAATGGCTAAATGTAACACGTCTCTGAGGCCGAGAATGGCTAAATGTAACACGTCTCTGAGGCCGAGCATGGCTAAATGTAACACGTCTCTGAGGCCGAGCATGGCTAAATGTAACACGTCTCTGAGGCCGAGCATGGCTAAATGTAACACGTCTCTGAGGCCGAGCATGGCTAAATGTAACACGTCACTGAGGCCGAGAATGGCTAAATTTTAACCAATTCCAAGGCCAAGCAGGGAGAATTTTAAATGTGTTCGAGGCCGAGGATGGCTAAATTTACAACATCTTTGAATCGAGCACGGCTAAATTTGAAACATCTTAGAGGCCGAGCATGGCTAAAAATTAACCATCTCCAAGGCCAAGCAGGGAGAATTTTAAATGTCTTAGATGCCGAGCATGTCTATATTTTCAACATTGAAGTTGGGAATTTCTAACTTTTACCATCTTCAAGGCCAAGCATGACGAAATTTTAAACGTCACAAAGGCAGAGGTTAGCTACATTAAAAATGGCTCAGAGTCTGAGGGTGGCGAAATTTTAAGCAACTTTGAGAACCGAGCATCTCTAAATTATCAACATCTTCCCGGTCGACCATCGCTAAATTTTCAACATCATCGAGGTTGGGCATTGCTAAATTTTCCCATCTTCAAAGCGAAGCATGGCGAAGTTTTAAACATCTTAGAGGCCGAGGATGGCTAAATTTTCAACAGTTTTGAATCGAGCGTGTGTAAATTTTAAACACTTTCGAGGCCGAGTATAGATACATTTTCAACATCCTCGAGACCGAGCATGGTTAAATTTTAAACATCTTTGAGACCAAACTTGGCAAAATTTTCAACATCTTCGAGGTTGGGCATTGCTCAATTTTACCATCCCCAAGGCCAAGCGTGGCGGAATTTGAAATGCCTTAGAGGCCGAGGATGGCTAAATTCCGACCATCTTTGAGTCCGAACACGGCTAAACGTTGAACTTCTACTGGGCCAAGCATGGCTAAATTTTAAATGCCTTAGAGACGAACGTGGCTCAATTTTAAACATCAATGAGGCCGAGCATCGCTAAATTATCAACATCTTCCAAAGGCAGCACGGTAGCATTGTGGCTAGCACAATGGCTTCACAGCACCAGGGTCCCAGGTTCGATTCCCGGCTTGTGTCACTGTCTGTGCGGAGTCTGCACATCCTCCCCGTGTGTGCGTGGGTTCCCTCCGGGTGCTCCGGTTTCCTCCCACAGTCCAAAGATGTGCAGGTTAGGGTGGATTGGCCATGATAAATTGCCCTTAGTGTCCAAAATTGTCCTGTGTTGGGTGAGGTTACTGGGTTATGGGGATAGGTTGGAGGTGTTGACCTTGGGTAGGGTGCTCTTTCCAAGAGCCGGTGCAGACTCGATGGGCCGAATGTCCCCCTTTTCACTGTAAATTCTATGAATTCTATGAAATCGCGCATTGCTAAATTTTCAACATCTTCGAGTTTTCGCACTGTGAAATTTTACCATCTTCAAGGTGAAGCACGGCTAAATTTTAAACATCACTGAGGACGAGCATGGCTAAATTTTAACCATTCCAAGGCCGAGCATGGAGAATTTTAAACACCTCAGAGGCCGAGTATGGCTAAATTTAAATGTCTTAGGGGCTGAGGATGGCTAACTGTTGACCATCTTTGTATGCGAACACGGCTAAATTTTAAACTTCTTCTCGCCCAAGCACGGCTGAATGTTAAACATCTCAGAGGCCAAGCATGGCTAAATTTTCAACATATTCGAGGTTGTGCCTTGCTACATTTAACCATCTTCAAGGCCAAGCAAGGCAAAATGTCAACCATCTCCAAGGCCGATAATGGAGAATTTTAAACGTCTTAGAGGCCGAGCATGTCTACATTTTTAACACCTTCGAAGTTGTGCATTGCGAAACTTTACCGTGTTCAAGGCTAAGAATGGCGAAGTTTGAAACGCTTTAGAGGCCGACAATGGCTAAATTTTAAGTGTGCCAGAGGCCGAGCATGGCTTATTTTTCACTGTCATCGAGGCCGAAAATAGCAAAATCTTCAACAGCTTCGAGGCCGAAACGCCATCGGGGCCGAGTATGGGTAAATTTTCAACTGCTTTGAAGTCGAACGTGTCTAAATGTTAACCATCTTCATGGCTGAGCATGGCGTCATTTTAAATATCTCAGATGCCGAGCATGGCTAAATTTTTTTAAATCTCAGAGGACAAGCATAGCTAAATTTCCACCTTCTCCAAGTCCAAGCAGGGAGAATTTGAAGCAACCTCATGGCTAAGCATGGCTAAATTTCCACCTTCTCCAAGTCCAAGCAGGGAGAATTTGAAGCAACCTCATGGCCAAGCATGGTTAAATTTCCACCTTCTCCAAGTCCAAGCAGGGAGAATTTGAAGCAACCTCATGGCCAAGCATGGCTAAATTTCCACCTTCTCCAAGTCCAAGCAGGGAGAATTTGAAGCAACCTCATGGCCAAGCATGGCTAAATTTCCACCTTCTCCAAGTCCAAGCAGGGAGAATTTGAAGCAACCTCATGGCCAAGCATGGCTAAATTTGAAACACCATAGAGGCCGAGGATGGCTAAATTTTAACCGCCTTCGATGTCGATGATGGTTAAATTTTTAACAGCTTTGAAATCAAGCGTGCCTAAATTTTAAACATCTTCGAGGCTAAGCATGGCAAAATATTCAACATCTTCGAGACCGAACATGCCTAACCTTTAAACATCTCAGAGGCCGTACATGGCTAAATTTCAAACTACTTTCGGGCCGAGCATGGCAAGATCTTAAATGTCTCATAGGCCAAGAATATAAAAATTTTAAACATCTTCCAGGCCAAGCATGGCTAAATTTAAAGTTCTTCGGGCGCGAGGATGGTTGGATTTTGACCATCTTTGAGTCCAAACACGGCTAAAATTTACCATCTTTAAGGCCGAGCATGGCAAAATGTTAAACGTCTTAGCGGCCGAGGATGGCTAAATTTTAAATGTCTCAGAGGCCGAGCATGGCTCAATTTTCAATGTCTTCGAGGACGAGGATGGTGAAATTGTAAATTTCTCAGAGGCTGAGCATGGCTCAATATTAACCGTCTTAGAGGCCTAACATAGCTAAATTGAAATGGCTTAGGGACCGAGGGTGGCTAAATTTTGACCATCTTAGACTCCGAACACGGCTAAATTTTAAATGTCGCAGAGGCCGAGCGTGGCTCAATTTTTAAGCTCTTCGAGGCTGAGCATTGCTAAATTTTAACCAGCTTCATGACTGAGCATGGCTAAATTTCAAATGTCTTAGAGCCGAGGATAGTTAAATTTTCAACAGCTTTGAAATCGAGCGTGTCTAAACTTTCAACATCTTGGAGCCCAAAGATGGCTAAATGTTAAACATCTTAGAGGCCGAGCATGACTAAATTTATATGTCTCAGGGGCCGAGGATGGCTACATTTTGGCCATCTTTAACTCCGAATACGGCTAAATTTTACCATCTTCAACGCCGACTCCGGCCAAATGTTTAACGTCTCACAGGCCGACAATGGCAAAATTTAAAAGACACAAGGGTCGAGGATGGCTAAAGTTTAAAAATCTTTGAGGCCGAGCATGGCTATATTTTAAATGTCTGACAATCCGAGGATGGCTAAGTTTTTAAAATCTTTGAGGCCGAGCATGGCAAAATTTCAACCTGCTATCGGGCCGAGGATCGTAAAATCTTAAATGTCTCAGAGACCAAGAATATCAAAATGTGAAACATCTTCGAGGTCGAGCACGGCTAAATTTTAATCTTCTCGGAGGCTGAGCGCGGCTAAATTTTAATCTTCTCGGAGGCCGAGCATGGCTAAATTTTATTCTTCTCGGAGGCCGAGCAAGGCTAAATTTTAAATGTCTCAGAGACCAAGCGTGGCTAAATTTTCAACATTTTAGAGGCCGAGCATGGCGTCATTTTAAACGTCTCAGACACGAGGATGGCTAAATTTAAATTGTCTCAGAGGCCGAGCATCAGTAACTTTTCAATGTCTTTGAGGCCGAGTATGGCTACATTTTAAACATCTTGTAGGCCGAGAATGAAAAAATGTAAACATTCTTGAGGCGGGTCATGACTAAATTTAAATTGTCTTCGAGGCTAAGCATGGCTAAATTTTAAACAATTTTGAGGCCGAGGATGGCTAAATTTTCAACAGCTTTGAATCGAGCGTGTCTAAATTTTCAACATCTTCTAGATTGGGCATTGCTAAATTTTACCATCTTCAAGGCCACGTATGGCGAAGTACTAAACATCTTGGAGGCCGAGCATGGCTAAATTTTAAACGTCTTACTGCCCGAGCATGGCTACATTTTAAACATCTTCGAGGCCGAGGATGGCTACATTTTCAAGAGCTTTGAATCTAGCGTGTCAGAAATTTAAGCACCTTCGAGGCCAAGCATGTGTAAATATTCAACATCTTGGTGGCCGTGCAGGGCTAAATATTCAACATCTTGGTGGCCGTACATGGCTAAATATTCAACATCTACAAGGTTGGGCATTGCAAATGTTACCATTTTCAAGGCCACGTATGGCGAAATTTGAAAAGGCATAGCGGCCTTGGATGGCAAACTATTATATGTCCCAGAGGCCGAACATGGCTACCTTTTTAGAGTCTTAGTGGCCGAGGATGGCTAAATCTTCAACATCTTCGAGGCCGAGCATTGCTAAGTTTTAAACATCTCGAGGCCAAGGATAGCTAAATTTTTCACATCTTCGACGTTGGGAATTGCTAAATTTTGCCATCTTCAAGGCCAATCATGACGAAATTTTAAACGTCTCGGGGCGGAGGATGGCTGAATTTTAAATGTATCAGAGATATCTTCTTCTAGGCCGAGGATGAAAAAAAATTAAACATCATTAAGGAAAATCATGACTAAATTTTCAACATCTTCGAGGCTAAGCATGGCTGCATTTTAGACAGCTTTGTGGCCTACCATGGTTAATTACACATATATTCGTAGCTGAGCATGGCTACATTTTATCTATCTTCATGGCTGAGCATGGCGTAATTTTAAATATCTCCAAGGCTGAGCATGGAGAATTATAAAACTCTTCGAGGCCGTGGATGCCAAAATTTTCAACAGCTTTGAATCGAATGTCTAAATTTTAAACACCTTCGAGGCCCAGCATGGATTAATTTTCAACATCTTGGAGGCCCAGCATGGCTAAATTTTAAACACCTTCGAGGCCGAGCATGGCTAAATGTTAAATATCTCCAAGGCGGAGCATAGAGAATTTTAAACGTCTTAGAGGCTGATGATGGCTAAATTTTCAACATCTTCGAGACCGAGCATGGCTAAATTTTCAACAGCTTCGGGGTTGGGCATTGCTATATTTTACCATCATCAAGACCAAGCGTGGCGATGTTTGAAACGCCTTTGAGGCCGATGATGTCTAAATTTTCAGCTTAGGGGCCGAGCATGGCTAAATTTTAAACATCTTCGAGGTTGCACATTGCTAAATTTGACCATTTTCAAGGCGAAGCATGGCGAAATATTAAACATCTTGGAGGCCGGGGATGGCAAAATTTTCAAAAACTTCAAGGTTGGGAATTACTCAATTTTACCATCTTCAAGGCCAAGCATGACGAAATTTTAATCATCTTAGAGGCTGAGAATGTCTCAGAGACCGAGTGTGGCTGAGCATGGCGTAATTTTAAATACCTCAGAGGCAGAACACAGCTAAATTTTAATCATCTTAGAGGCCGAGCGTGGCTCAATTTAAACGCCTTAGAGGCCAAGTATGGCTAAATTTCTACCATCGCCAAGGCCGAGCATTGAAAATGTGAAACGCCTTAGAGGCATGGCTAAATTTTCAGTTCCTTCGTGGCCGAGGACGGCGAAATTTTAAACATCTTCGATGCCGATGATAGCTAAACTTTCAATATCTTCGAGGCCGAGGATGGTTAAATTTCAACAGCTTTGAATCGAGCGTGTCTAAATTCTAAACACGTTCGAGGCCAAGCATGGGTAAATTTTAACCTTTTCGAGACTGAGCATGGATAAGTTTCAACATCTTCAAGGCCAAGAATGGCGAAATATGTAACTCCTTGCAGACCGAGGATGGCTATATTTTAACCGTCTTCAACGTCGAGGATGGGTAAATTATCAACAGGTTTGAAATCAAGGTTGTCTAAATTTTAAACACGTTCGAGGCCAAGCAAAATAGTCAACATCTTCGAGGTTGGCCATTGCTAAATTTTACCATCTTCAAGACCAAGCATGCCGACATTTTAAACGTCATAGATGCCGTGGATGGCTCAGTTTTAAACATCTTCGAGACCGAGGATGGCTAAATTTTCAACAGCTTTGAATCTACCGTGTCTAAATTTTAAAGACCTACGAGGCCAACATTGGATAAACTTTCAACATCTTCGAGACAATGCATAGTTGAAGGATCTTAGGATTGCGAAGTTTATTCAATTCAAGGTTACCGGTTGTTCTTGTACATTGCTGAAACTCAGTAGAAATTCAAGTTAAAAACTTGTCGTGCAAATAAGAATAGTTTTATTTGGAGTTCATTGGTTACAACTTGAAAATCATTTAAAAGGCAGTTTGTAGACAATTTGATTTTCTTCAAAGAATCACAGGAATTATCTTCTGAGACAATAGCCCGAACACAACTTTAAAAGTCAAAGGCTGAAAATGAAATATGAATACAGAACTCTTTTCTAATTTTCTGTCCTCTCTTTCTTTCTCTCTCTGTCTCTCCTTTCTCTCCCTCTTTTCCTTTCTCTCCCTGTCTCTCTGTCTCTCCCTTTTCCTTTCTCTCTGGCTCTTTTTCTTTTTTCTCCTCTTCCTTTCTTCCTCACTAAATGGTGGCCAAATCGTCCATGGATATACTATTTCATATCTGTCTTAAGCGATCCGATCACACCCCAATATAATCCTAATTGGTTTGGGTCAGACTCAAACACATTTGATTTGATAACAAGCTGTCCATCTTCACGATGTAACATTACTTCCAATTGTTGCCTTTTTGTACGTTTTTCATGGGATATTGTGCTTTATCAAAACCAGCAAAAACTGGTGTAATGTTGACCTACCTATTGCCACAATGGAGACCTCATGCTGACCTCACTACTGCCACAATGGAGACCTTATGTTATCTCATCATGCCACGCTGGGCATAATTCAGAAAATATAATTCAAACTGTCTTTTAGAAGATTGTTTCAATGAGAATGTTGGAATCAAATATAATATATATATATATTATATTTGATTTGATGTTTTAACTGTCCATTTATTAAAAACAAGGCAACACAGTCTAAAATGTTTCAGCTTGTATAATCATGGAATGTAATTCACCCAAATCTCAAATGGCGTGAGAATCATGCAATGCTTCATTCTTATTGCTCGTTGCCATGGATTCAATCCTTGTCCTTGGAAAAATGTAATGTTCTTATCAGACTTCTGTGTTTTGCAAACTCATGACTGAGTTTGGAAATTATATGTTTCTTTCATTTTAAAACTGGGAATTAATACTTATACTTTAAGCAGCTTTTTACCTATATTAAGTGTATTTGAAATACCTGACTTCTACATTCGCCCCTTTGATAAATCGAAAGATCAAGTGAGATATATCAGAATAAGATAAAAAATATCATTAAAGCGATAGGATAGGTAAAAGCGCAGCAAATAATTCATTCATATTGTCATTGCAGATTTAAACAATAGAATGGAAACTTAGCATTGCAACAACTATTTCAACAATAATCATTAAAATTCTTAAAGAATCATTATTACAAAATAACAATTAATAAATTAGTCAAATTTGATGCTACAGATTCAGTATTAATAGATTATACAAATAATTGATTGATAATATTAAGGTTAATATTTCAACAAAAGTATTTATCCTCAAATTCATCAATTGGGGGTGCAGTAGGGTTAGTGTGAATCATCCTGACAGTTGGTCCCCTGCGCTTAGTGAATAGTTCTTTTTTTTTAAATAAATTTAGATTATCCAATTATTTTTTCCAATTAAGGTGCGATTTAGAGTGGCCAATCCACCTACTCTGCACATTTTTGGGTTGTGGGGGCGAAACCCACGCAGACACGGGGAGAATGTGCAAACTCCACACGGATAGTGACCCAGAGCCGGGATCGAACCTGGGACCTCAGCGCCGTGAGGCGGTTGTGCTAACCACTAGGCCACCGTGCTGCCCGCGAATAGTTCTTTGATGCACGTAGCACATTGGTATGTTATATAAATGATGAATCCAGCTGCACAGGAGAATAGGATTATTCTCATTATGGACATACCTGTGTGTCCAAACCACCCGCAAATTCTATCCCAGAGCGAGAGAACTTGGGATGGATCAAGTATTTTTATTTCTTTTTGGATATGTAATACCAAATCTTTAACTTCTTCAGAGTTATCAGGAATGAAAGTGCAACATTCTGCACCAATCAGGGCGCACGTGCCACCGTTTTCGGCTAGCACATAGTCAAGTGCCATTCGATTTTGCAATACCACGGTTCGAATTGTTCGCATTTCGTCAGAGATTTTGTCTAGGGCAGTGGCAGTGTATTCTGCCACATCTTGTATGATGGTTGTTATTTTATTTAACTCATTCTCCATCCTTACTTCCCAATAGAAATGAATGATTCTAGCAAAAATTGCATCTCTAAAGGTGATGGAACATTTTTTTCTTTGTACAGTCATTTCTAAAATATGCAGGAGATTAGTCACATGATGAATGGTAGGTACCATGTATCCTAAATAGCAAGATCCTGACCAGGATCTTGGGAGCCAGGGATATGCTTTATCATCACAAATAAAATAAGTTCCATTATAAGCAGAATATGAGTAAATATATTCTAAGAGCCATTGGTCTTCGAATGTTTTATTATTTCTGAGGTTAGGTATGCTTGTTATCCTTGAGGACCGCATAACTCTTTCTAAGCGGTCGTTTGTACATTTAAAAGCTGTGTTAACATCTACATAGTTAGTACAATTACTATTACCCATTGGTATCCCTTTAGGGTCCTTACTGATGAGGCAAATTGATCCTTTTTGTTTAATATTAGTTGGGAGGTTAAGATGTTGAGGTTTATTGTCAGGGTTAAATTGAAGTTGGTGCCATCCTGAAAAGGTGTTTAGTGGATAGCCTGCAGATTTCCATAAGTTAATAGATTTTTGGATGTCAACCTGGTACCTCCCATTGTCACATGTATATGCTCCAGAACGGGTCACCACAGAGTGAGGGACACTTTGATAGATGTACTATTCTGCTGTTTCTGAAGCATTAAAGGGAATAGTTAGAAAGGGAATACCCTCCCCTGAGTTAGTAGGGGTTGCAATGCATACCCAACAATTAGAAATGTTAAAGTTTTCTGCATATATCTTAGCTGTGTAAAGGAATGTGTTCTTATTCATTTATGATACAACATTCACAAAGTCAATCAAATAACTGAAAATTAAAATTGCGGCAAACATTTTACTTGTGCGCGCGCTTCACGTGCGGTGCGTGAATCCAACTTTTCTTTCCTTTTAACTTAACAGCGGATTGGGTGGTGAGAAGGATTACGAAAGGACCTTCCCACTTTGATCCCAAAGGTTCCTTTTGCAGCTTTTTGACGTACACTTCTTCTCCGGGCACCAGGTCGTGTCCACCCTCCGGAGGATCGCCCCACGCAGCTAACACCTGTTGAGAAGCAGAGCTAACAGCATTTGTTAGATTTTGACAGTAAGACAGCAAAGCATCACTCATTAAATGACAATCTGCTTTCCTCAAGTCAATAGTTCCTGGCAGAGACATTGGTCTGCCGGTGATGATTTCAAAAGGGCTCAGGCCTGTTGTTCTATTTGGTGTTGCTCTAATGCTGCATAATACTATTGGCAAAGCTTGGACCCAATTCATGCCTTCCTGGCTGTATTTAGACAGTCTTTCTTTCAAAGTTCGATTCATACGTTCCACTTGTCCTGATGATTGTGGATGATAAGGACAGTGTAAATTCCAGTTAATGTTTAGTAGTTTACAGACTTCCCTACAAACATCTCCTGTAAAGTGGGTTCCATTGTCTGAGTCAATGCTAGCTGGTACTCCCCATCTGGGAATAAAGTCTTTGCATAGCACTTTGGCTGTATGGGCAGCTGTCCCTTTTCTAGCTGGAGCAGCTTCCACCCATCTGGAGAATTTATCCACTATTACAAGGACGTCATTGTACTGTTGACATTTAGGAAGAGTGATGTAATCTACTTGTAAGTCCTGGAATGGACCTGCAGGAGCAGGAGCTCTTAATTGAGGCAGTGATGTTATAGGACCCAAGTTATTCTTTTGACAGGTTACACATCGGTTTGCTACCAATTGTGCATGTTTTTTGAATCCTTTACCACACCAACTTCTATGGAATCGATCCATCATTTGTTGAAGTGATATGTGTCCCCATGAATGAATTTGTTGAGCTAAGAAGGGCATTCGTGATTGTGGTGCAACTGGTTTACAAGTTTGAACTTCTCTCCAAATTTCATCGTCATACGGTTGAATACCTGATTCTAACCATTTCCATTTTTCTTCCTTTGTACAATCATTCTGCATTTCACGTAAATCATGTAATAAGGTGGTTTCTCCCAATTTGTAAATGTGACTTGATTCCTGATGCCAAGGAGAGGCACAAAGGGAGGCAGCTTCCCTTGCTGCTTGGTCCGTAAGAGCATTTCCTCTTGCTTCCATAGTGTCCTCATGAGTATGGGCTTTACATTTTAGAATTGATACTTCTTTGGGCAAGGTCATAGCTTCTAGAAGATCTCGTACTTCCTTTCTATTTCGGATAGGTGTACCTGCTGTTGTGAGAAATCCTCTTTTTCTCCACAGTTGGCCAAAATCATGTGCAACTCCAAAACCATATCTGGAGTCAGTATAGATGTTAGCAGTTTTATCTCTTGCCACATGACATGCTTCTGTAAGTACCTTTAATTCGGCCTGCTGAGCTGATGTAGCTGGGGGCAAACTTCCTTCAGCTAATACTTCATATGGGCTTGTGACTGCCCACCCAGCTTTCCTGATACCCTTGTCAATAAAAGAGGAACCATCTGTGAATAGGATTAAATCTGGGTTCTGTAGTGGCTCTTCTTCTACTAAGCGTACTTCTTCCATTTCCTCTATTATTTTCACACAGTCATGCACCTCTCTCTCTCCCTCCCCTTGTTCCTCAGGAAGCGGGAGCAAGGACGATGGGTTTACAGGACTGGCTTGGGAGCTTCCAAAACTGCTGTCCAGCTAGTCCATCTAGCTGATGTAACTTGTGACACTCTGTTCACGGATAGTAGAGAATGGACTGAATGTGGACATTTAATGATTAACTTTTGGTCTAGAACAAGTCCAGATGTAATCATTACAGCTCGACATGTAGCTTCCATGGCTCGTAAGCAACAGCCAAATGCTAGTGCCACATTGTCAAGTTTAAGGGAATAGTACCCAACTGGTCTTAACTGATCACCATGTTCTTGAGCTAGTACTGCAGTCATATAACCATCTCTTTCATGAATAGACATGGTAAAAGGTTTTCCGTTGTTTGGAATACCTAAGGCTGGCGCTGAACTCAGGACCTTTTTCAGATTCAGAAATGATTGTTTTTGTTCAGAATTGAGTTTAACTCGATCTTTTGATTTTCTGTTTCCTTTAAGAAGATCATTCAATGGCTGGCATAATTGAGTATAAGAATCAATCCAATTTCTGTTAAAATTACAGAGTCCCAAGAAAGAGCTGACTTCCTGTACAGTTGAGGGTTCTTTAGCTGCTTTGATGGCAGCTGTTCTGTCCTGAGTAAGTTCCCTTTTGCCTTTGGAAATTTTCTGTCCCAAGTAAACAACTTCTTCCTGGGTAATTTGTGCTTTTGCAAAGCTAGCTTTGTGACCATTTGCACTGAGGTGGTTCAAGACCACCCGTAAGTCCTTTTCATGGTCATCTTTATTGATGGACGCTAACAGAACATCATCTACATACTGAATAATGGTTGAAGGCAGATCAGGCAGTTGCCTGATGTGATTCTGCAGAGCCATATGATAAACAGTTGGGCTATTGTGAAAACCTTGCGGTAGCCTAGTCCATGTGTACTGTTGTTGATTGACTGTAAAAGCAAACCATGGTTGTACTTGTTTAGCTAATGGTACTGACCAGAAGCCATTTGCCATATCAATGACTGAAAACCATTGAAGGTCAGGGGTTAAAGAGTTAAAAATTGTAGACGGATCTGCCACTAAAGGAGCTTTTCTGACAATGAATTGATTTGCCTTTCTGTAGTCAATAGTAAGGCGCCATGTACCATTAGCCTTTTTCACAGGCCATACAGGGCTGTTTGATGAACTGTGAATACGCACTAAAATATCCCTTTCTTCAAGTTGTTTTATTATAGGTAGAATACCTTGAATTGACGTTTTGCTAATGGGGGGCGAAATTCTCCGACCCCACGCAGGGTCGGAGAATTAGCGGGAAGCGGCGTTAGCAAAACGTCAATTCAAGGTATTCTACCTATAATAAAACAACTTGAAGAAAGCGGCGTTATTGCCGCTCCCGCTGGGTTAGGTATTCTCCAGCCCCCGAAAAACCCGCGTAATGGAAATCCCGCCGGCAGCCTGCCAAAACAGCTGGCGCCGGCGGGATTTCCATTTTAAAAACATTTACCTGAATCTCCGGCCCGGATGGGCCGAAGTCCCGAGGCTTGGAGGCCTTCTCCCGCCACCGAGGTACAGACCACCTCTGTGGCGGCGGCCTCAGCGGCGCGAGAGGCCCCCCGGGGTCCTGGGGGGGCGGGGGGCGAAGGTACCCGGGGGGGTGCCCCCACGGAGGCCTGGCCCGCGGTCGGGGCCCCCCGCTCACTCAGCGGGGCAGTGCCGTGGGGGCACTCTTTCTCCTTCCGCCCCGCCACGGCCTCCACCATGGCGGGGCGGAAGGAGAACCCCGCATCGCGCATGCGCCGGCAGTGACGTCAGTGGCCAGCTGTCGGCGACGTCACTGGCGGCGCATGCGCAGACCGCCGAAAGCGACGGCGCCGGGTGTTTGCGCCGGTAGACAAACAGCTCCGGCGCGGGGCTGGCCCCCAAAGGAGGGGAGAATTCCCCACCTTTGGGGGAGGGGGGCGCGACCCCTGAGAGGTTGGCGCCACTCCCCTACGCCGGCGCCCTCCGTTACGCCGGGTCGGGGAAAATCCCGCCCGGGGTATTGTTTGGTACAAGGTGGAGCTGATCCCATAAAAGTAACCATTTTCCATTTTCAAAAGACCACAAACATTTTTGTCAATTGCCCAAATTGGATGATGTTGTATTTCATCTTTTTATGTGTCTAATGGACCAGGTAATTTTCCCATTATTGAAATTGAGTGAAGAATTTAGTTGTGATAAGATGTCCATACCTAGAAGTGCTTGTGTTACCGGACCTACCCATATTGACGCTATCAGTTGATGTGGTCCAAATTCTAAGAGCAGTGGTTTAGTCTTCCGAAGAGGGACAGAGTCTCCTCCTGCAGCAAAAGCTTCAATTTTCTCTGAAGTCAGGGGAAAGAAAGCAGCATTCTGTTCAGTAACACAGGTAAGTTCAGCTCCAGTATCAAATAGAAAATCGATATGAATACCTCCCACTCTTAATGAAATATATAATCCATCATTTTTCTGTAGCAAAAGTGCATGTAGAGAGAAATGGAGAGAATCATCAAGAGTGGGGTCGAGCAGTTTTTTGAATTATCACACAGAGAACGTCTTTGAGCTGGAGGACAGCTGTTTAACATTTCATTCATAGCATTGTTATCATCGTGTAGAATCCTACGTGGGGACGGTTCGTCCCCATGTGGGTAAGATTTCTCCCTACATGGGTAAGATTCCTCCCTACGTGGGTAAGGTTCCTCCCTACGTGGATAAGGTTCCTCCCTACGTGGATAAGGTTCCTCCCTACGTGGATAAGGTTCCTCCCTACGTGGATAATGTTCCTCCCCACATGGATAAGGTTGGGAGGTTTTAGAATTCCTGTACTTAAGTCTGGGTCTGTCTTGTTGGAACGTTACCCTAGGTGCATCTTGTTTGTGCGCATTACGTGGTTGACCACGAGGTGGAAATGTATTGTAGTGAAAATTTTCTACCTCATTATCATCTCTCGAATCCATCCGTGGTTTAAGATAGCATTTTGCCATCCAGTGTCCTACTTTACCGCAGTAAAGACATAGTGGTATATTTTCCTTACGTGATTTTAATGGAGCCAGGGTACATGTTTGCCCTGAATCTTGTGGTGGTGCTTTAGTCACTGCTGATGAGCTTGTCCGATTGCGTAAACCGCAATCTATCTGAATGCACCGGTCAACTATGTCTCGGTATGTGCCAGTTTTGGCCCAAGATGGTAAAACTAAATTCAAGGCATCAGATACTTCAGGTTTAACACCGGCTACAAAAGCCGTTTTTAATGGATTTAAATCGCTTGCATCCCATGTTTCAGTTTCGTCTGTAAGTGTCATTCCCGAATATTCCATCCAAGTCTGTAAAAATCTGTCCTCAAAATCCTGAATATCTTCATTACTTTTTTGAATGCAAGATGTGATCTTAGATCAATCGGTCCTCGGGGGGCGAAATGTTAATAGCCAATCCCTGATTGCTAGCCAACCAGCGTCTAAATTTTGCAAATCGTCTCCAAGGGCAAATTCCACCTCAGTTCTAAGGGTTGAAGTTACGCGAGTACCGAGCATGATAGTCAGAACTTGTACTCCATCAAATGGGTGGAGACTGTAAATGGATTTTAATCTGTTAATTCCACTCCATGTGGACATACCACCCTTTTTAGGATGTGGGAGATTTTTGGACCATTCGTCAATTTGTGCAGCCTCTGCTGGTTCCTGAGTCCATTGATGATCAAATATGTTTCTAGAGATAGTTTCACCTTCTTCCTCTATTTTTTTGCTTCCAACTCTAACCCGTTTGCGTTTTAATGGGGCTAGTTGAATTAATTTAATATTACGCTTTGTAGGAACACTATCTTCGTCTGATTCATTTGGCAGAGGAATTAATTTATTCGTGACACTTGATCTCGGCTGTGCATTTGCCAATTGTGCCACTAGGTGGGCTGCTTGTTTAGTTTGTGTTACTTCAGCTGCTGTTTGAATCCAGTCTTTTAGGACCTTGCTGCTTTCAGTGGCAGTGTTTAAATCTTTTTTTAAAACATATCTTTCTTCGATTAACTTGCAATTATCATATTCAATTCGCTCAGTTTTTGATTGCAATCTTTGGTATCTTGACTCGACCTTAAAAATTTGATCTTGTAATTCTGCTGTTTGAATAGATAACTTCTGGAGTTTAGAGGTTTTGTTTTGCAATTCTGTTCCAATTTCATCATAATGTTCAAGTTTAGATTCTGCATCTTGCAAATCTCTTTCTAAAACACATTTTTGTTCCATTACCTTGTATTTTTCAAGTTCAATTCGCTCAGTTTTTGATAGCAACTTTTGGTATCTTGACTCCAACTCAAAAATTTGATTTTGTAATTCTGCTATTTGAGAAGATAACTGCTGGAGTTTAGAAGTTTTGTTTTGCAATTCTGTTCTAATTTCATCATAATGTTCAAGTTTTGCTTTTGTATCTTGCAATTCTTTTTCTAAAACACATTTTTCTTCAATTAACTTGGAATTTTCAAGTTCAGTTTGATCAGTTTTTGATTGTAACTGTTTGTATTTTGACTCAACATCAAAAAATTGATCTTTGAACTCTATTTGAACAGATAACTGCTGGAGTTTAGAAGTTTTATTTTCCAAATCGGATTTGTGAAGTGTTATTCAATTTACAGTTTGTTCTTGAGACATTGCTGAAACTCAATAGAAATGCAAGTTTAAAACTTGTCAGGTGCAAATAAGAATTGTTTTATTTGAAGTTCATTGGTTACAACTTGAAAATGATTTAAAAGGTAGTTTGTAGACAATTTGATTTTCTTCAAAGAATCACAGGAATTATCTTCTGAGACAATAGCCTGAACACAACTTTAAAAGTCAAAGGCTGAAAATGAAAAAGGAATACAGAACGCTTTTCTAATTCTCTTCCTTTACTCTCTCTCTCTCTTTTGTCTCTTTCCTGTCTCTTTCTTTCTGTCTTGTCTTTTCTTGTCTTTTCTTGTCTTCTTCTTGTCGACTTGTCTTGTCTTTTTCTTCGTCTAGTCTAAAATGGTGGCCAAATCATCCATGGATATACTATTTGATATCTGTCTTAAGCGATCCGATCACACCCCACTATAATCCTAATTGGTTTAAGCTATATTCAAAACACATTTGATTTGATAACAAGCCGTCCATCCTCACAATGTAACGCCACTTCCAATTGTTGCTTATCTGCAACAATTAAGACACTATGTCATCTCATCATGGCATAATTCTGAACTGTATTTTGACACAGTCTAAAATGTTTCGGCTTGTATACGTTATGGAATGTGGTTCAGGCTGTTATCACAAGTAGCCAGACATCGGAACAATGGAGCCTTTAATTATTTCACCTTACAGACCTCATGAGACTCAGCCCATGCCCTTGAAAGAATGTTATGTTTTTATCAGTGGTTCTATTTTTCCCAAACTCATGTCTGAGTTTGGAAGTTGTATGTTTCTTTCATTTTAAAACTGGGATTTAATATTTCTGTTAATATTTAATATTTCTGTCTTAAACTGCCTTTTTACCGATATTAAGTGTATTTAAAATACCTGACTTCTACAGTCGGCAACTGAGACGTTTAAAATTTAGCAATCCCTCGCCTCAATGATGTTTATAATTTAGCCTTGCTCAGCGTCTGTGGCGTTTAAAATTTCACCATGCTTGCCCTTGAAGATGGTAAAAGTTATCAATATCCGAACTCAAAATTTTGCTATGTTTGTCCTCAACGTGTTGAAAATTTTGCTGTGCTCTGCGTCGATGATGTTTAAATTTTAGAAATGCTCCACCTCAACGATCTTTAAATTTTTTCATTCTCGGCCGAGAACATGTTTAGAATGTAGCTATCGTCGGCCTCTGAGGCATTGAAACTTTAGCCATCCTCGGCCTCTGAGGCATTGAAAATTTAGCCATCCTCGGCCTCTGAGACATTGTAAATTTAGCCATCCTCGGCCTCTGAGGCATTGAAACGTTAGCCATCCTCGGCCTCTGAGGCATTGAAACTTAAGCCATCCTCGGCCTCTGAGGCATTGAAATTTAGCCATCCTCGGCCTCTGAGGCATTGAAACTTTAGCCATCCTCGGCCTCTGAGGCATTGAAAATTTAGCCATCCTCGGCCTCTGAGGCATTGAAAATTTAGCCATCCTCGGCCTCTGAGGCATTGAAACTTTAGCCATCCTCGGCCTCTGAGGCATTGAAACTTAAGCCATCCTCGGCCTCTGAGGCATTGAAATTTAGCCATCCTCGGCCTCTGAGGCATTGAAACTTTAGCCATCCTCGGCCTCTGACACATTGAAACTTTAGCCATCCTCGGTCTCTGAGGCATTGCAACTTCAGCCATCCTCGGCTTCTGAGACATTGAAACTTCAGCCATCCTCGGCCTCTGAGGCATTGAAACTTTAGCCATCCTCGGCCTCTGAGGCATTCAAAATTTAGCCATCATTGGCCTCTGAGGCATTGAAAATTTAGCCATCCTCGGCCTCTGAGGCATTGAAACTTTAGCCATCCTCGGCCTCTGAGGCATTGAAACTTTAGCCATCCTCGGCCTCTGAGGCATTGAAAATTTAGCCATCCTCGGCCTCTGAGGCATTGAAACTTTAGCCATCGTCGGCCTCTGAGGCATTGAAAATTACGCCATGATCACCCATGAAGATGGTTAAAATTTAGCAATGCTCAGCCTCGAAGATGTTGAAAATTGAGCCACGCTCGGTCTCTGAGATATTTAAAAGGTAGCCATCCTTCGCCTCAAAGACGTTTAAAGTTTTGCCATGCTTCCTTGAAGATGGTAAAATTACCAATTCCCAACCTCGATGTTGTTGAAAATTTAGCCATCCCCGGTCTCAAAGATTTTTAAAATTTAGCCATGCTGGGCGTCTAAGATATTTAAAATTTAGCCATCCTCGACCCCTGTGTCTTTTAAATTTTGCCATTGTCGGCCTGTAAGACGTTAAACATTTGGCCGGAGTCGGCCTTGAAGATGGTAAAATTTAGCCGTATTCGGAGTTAAAGATGGGCAAAATGTAGCCATCCTCGGCCCCTGGGACATATAAATTTAGTCATGCTCGGCCTCTAAGATGTTTAAAATTTAGCCATCTTTGGGCTCCAAGATGTTGAAAGTTTAGACACGCTCGATTTCAAAGCTGTTGAAAATTTAAAAATCCTCGGCTCTAAGACGTTTGAAATTTAGCCATGCTCAGTCATGATGATGGTAAAAACTTAGCAATGCTCAGCCTCGAGTAGGTTAAAAATTGAGCCACGCTCAGCCTCTGAGACATTTATAATTTAGCCATCCTCGGCCGCTAAGACGTTTAATATGTCGCCATGCTCGGCCTTAAAGATGGTAAATTTTAGCCGTGTTTGGACACAAAGATGGTCAAAATCCAACCATCCTCACGCCCGAAGACCTTTAAATTTAGCCATGCTGGGACACTATGAGGTTTAAAATACAGCCATGCTCGGCATCGAAGCTGTTGAATATTTGGCCAACCTTGGTCTTGGTCTCAAAGACATTGAAAATTTAGCCAAGCTCAGCCTCTGAGAAATTTAAAGTTTTACCATCCTGGGCCTCTAAGACGTTTAAAATTTCGTCACGCTTGGCCTTGAAGTTTTTGCAATGCATAACCTCGAAGATGTTGAAAATTGAGCCATACTCAGACTCGAAGATGTTGAAAATTTAGCAATGCTGAGCCTCGAAGATGTTTAAAATTTGGACTCGCTCGATTTGAAAGATGTTGAACATTTAGCCATCCTTGGTCTTGAATATGTTTAAAATATATCCATCCACGGCCTCTAAGACGTTTAAAATTCTCCATGCTCGGCCATGGAGATCCTTACACTTTACCCATTCTCGGCCTCTGAGATGTTTAAAATTTAGCCATGCTAAGCCTGGAAGATGTTTAAAATTTAGCCATGCTCGGACTCTAAGATGTTGAAAATTTAGCCATGCTCGGCCTCTAAGATGTTTAAAATTTAGCCATGCTCGGCCTCTGAGAAGTTTAAAATTTAGCCATGCTCGGCCTCTGAGAAGTTTAAAATTTAGCCATGCTTGGACTCTAAGATGTTGAAAATTTAGCCATACTCGGCCTCTAACATGTTTAAAATTTAGTCATGCTCGGCCTGGAAGATGTTTAAAATTTAGCCATGCTCGGCCTGGAAGATGTTTAAAATTTAGCCATGCTCGGACTGGAAGATGTTTAAAATTTAGCCATGCTCGGACTGGAAGATGTTTAAAATTTAGCCATGCTCGGACTGGAAGATGTTTAAAATTTAGCCATGCTCGGACTGGAAGATGTTTAAAATTTAGCCGTGTTCGGACTCTGAGATGTTTAAAATTTAGCCATGCTCGACCTGGAAGATGTTTAAAATTTTTATATTCTTGGCCTACGAGACATTTAAGATCTTGCCATGCTCGGCCCGAAAGTAGTTTGAAATTTAGCCATGCACGGCCTCTGAGATGTTTAAAGGTTAGCCATGTTCGGTCTCGAAGAGGTTGAATATTTTGCCATGCTTAGCCTTGAAGATGTTTAAAATTTAAGCACGCTTGATTTCAAAGCTGTTAAAAATTTAACCATCATCGGCATCGAAGGCGGTTAAAATTTAGCCATCCTCGGCCTCTATAGTGTTTCAAATTTAGCAATGCTTGGCCATGAGGTTGCTTCAAATTCTCCCTGCTTGGACTTGGAGAAGGTGGAAATTTAGCCATGATTGTCCTGTGAGATTTAAAAAATTTAGCCATGCTCGGCATCTGAGATATTTAAAATTACGCCATGCTCAGCCATGAAGATGGTTAACATTTAGACACGCTTGACTTCAAATCAGTTGAAAATTTACCCATACTCGGCCCCGATGGCGTTTCGGCCTTGAAGCTGTTGAAGATTTTACTATTTTCGGCCTCGATGACAGTGAAAAATAAGCCATGCTCGGCCTCTGGAACACTGAAAATTTAGCCATCCTCAGCCTCTAAGGCGTTTAAAAATTCCCCATGCTTGGCCTTGATGATGGTAAAATTTAGTAATGCGCAACCTCAAAGAATTTAGCCATGCTCGGCCTAGTAGAAGTTCAGAATTTCGCCGTGTGCGGCCTCCATGATGGTCAAAATGTAGCCATACTCGGCCCCTAAGACGTTTAGATCTCGCCATTCTCAGCCTCTAAGATGTTTAGAATTTACCCATGTTTGGCAGCGAGGATGTTTAAAATTTAGGCACGCTCGATTTTTAAAGCTGCTGGCAGGGGCTCTTTAGCTCACTCAGCTAAATCGCTGGCTTTTAAAACATACCAAGCAGGCCAGCACCACGGATTGATTTCCGTACCAGCCTCCCCGGACAGGCGCCAGAATGTGGTGACTAGGGGCTTTTCACAGTAACTTCATTGAAGCCTATTCGTGACAATAAGCTATATTTTTTTCATTTTCATTTGATTTAACCATACTCGGCATCGAAGACGGTTAACATTTAGGCATCCTCGGCCTCTAAGATGTTTAAAATTTAGCCATGCTCGTCCTGGTAGAAGGTTAAAATTTAGCTGTGTTCGGACTGAAAGATGGTCAAAGTTTAGCCATTCTCAGCCCCTAAGACACTGAAAATGTATCCATGCTCGGCCTGGTAGAAGGTGAAAATGTATCCATGCTCGGCCTGGTAGAAGGTGAAAATGTATCCATGCCCGGCCTGGTTGAAGGTGAAAATGTATCCATGCTCGGCCTGGTAGAAGGTGAAAATGTATCCATGCTCGGCCTGGTAGAAGGTGAAAATGTATCCATGCTCGGCCTGGTAGAAGGTGAAAATGTATCCATGCTCGGCCTGGTTGATGGTGAAAATGTATCCATGCCCGGCCTGGTAGAAGGTGAAAATGTATCCATGCTCGGCCTGGTAGAAGGTGAAAATTTATCCATGCTCGGCCTGGTAGAAGGTGAAAATGTATCCATGCTCGGCATTGCAGATTGTAAAATTTCACAATGACCAACCTCGAAGATGTTGAAAATTTAGCCAACCTCGGTCTAAAAGAATATGAAAAATTAGGCGTGCTCGGCCTCGACGATGTTGAAAATGTAACCATCCTTTGCTTCAAAGACACTGAAAATGTAGCCATTCCCTCTCCTGGGACATTTAAAATTTAGCCATTGTCGGCCTCTAAAGCGTTTCAAACTTCGCCATTCTTAGCCTTGAACACGGTAAATTTTCGCAATGCACAACTTCGAAAGTGTTAAAAATGTAGACATGCTCGGCCTCTAAGACGTTTAAAATTCTCCATGATCGGCCTTGGAGATGGTTGAAATTTTGCCTTGCTTGGCCTTGAAGATGGTTAAATGTAGCAAGGCACAACCTCGAATATGTTGAAAATTTAGCCATGCTTGGCCTCTGAGATGTTTAACATTCAGCCGTGCTTGGCCGAGAAGAAGTTTAAAATTTAGCCGTGTTCGCATACAAAGATGGTCAAACGTTAGCCATCCTCAGCCCCTAAGACATTTAAATTTAGCCATACTCGGCCTCTAAGGTGTTTAAAATTCTCCATGCTCGGCCTTGGAATGGTTAAAATTTAGCCATGCTCGTCCTCAGTGATGTTTAAAATTTAGCCGTGCTTCACCTTGAAGATGGTAAAATTTCGCAGTGCCCAAACTCGAAGATGTTGAAAATTTAGCAATGCGCGATTTCATAGAATTCATAGAATTTACAGTGAAGAAGGAGGACATTCGGCCCATCGAGTCTGCACCGGCTCTTGGAAAGAGCTCCCTACCCAAGGTCAACACCTCCACCCTATCCCCATAACCCAGTAACCCCACCCAACACAGGACAATTTTGGACACTAAGGGCAATTTATCATGGCCAATCCACCCTAACCCGCACATCTTTGGACTGTGGGAGGAAACCGGAGCACCCGGAGGGAACCCACGCAGACACGGGGAGGATGTGCAGACTCCGCACAGACAGTGACACAAGCCGGGAATCGAACCTGGGACCCTGGTGCTGTGAAGCCATTGTGCTATCCACAATGCTACCGTGCTGCCTTTGGAAGATGTTGATAATTTAGCGATGCTCAGCCTCATTGATGTTTAAAATTGAGCCACGCTCGTCTCTGAGGCATTTAAAATTTAGCCATGCTTGGCCCAGTAGAAGTTCAACGTTTAGCCGTGTTCGGACTCAAAGATGGTCGGAATTTAGCCATCCTCGGCCTCTAAGGCGTTTCAAATTCCGCCATGCTTGGCCTTAAAGATGGTAAAATTGAGCAATGCCCAACCTCGAAGATGTTGAAAATTTTGCCAAGTTTGGTCTCAAAGATGTTTAAAATTTAACCATGCTCGGTCTCGAGGATGTTGAAAATGTATCTATACTCGGCCTCGAAAGTGTTTAAAATTTACACACGCTCGATTCAAAGCTGTTGAAAATTTAGCCATTCTCGGCCTCTAAGATGTTTAAAACTTCGCCATGCTTCGCTTTGAAGATGGGAAAATTTAGCAATGCCCAACCTCCATGATGTTGAAGATTTAGCGATGCTCGACCGGGAAGATGTTGATAATTTAGCGATGCTCGACCGGGAAGATGTTGAAGATTTAGCGATGCTCGAACGGGAAGATGTTGAAGATTTAGCGATGCTCGACCGGGAAGATGTTGATAATTTAGCGATGCTCGACCGGGAAGATGTTGATAATTTAGCGATGCTCGACCGGGAAGATGTTGATAATTTAGCGATGCTCGACCGGGAAGATTTTGATAATTTACCGATGCTCGACCGGGAAGATGTTGATAATTTAGCGATGCTCGACCGGGAAGATGTTGATAATTTAGCGATGCTCGACCGGGAAGATTTTGATAATTTAGCGATGCTCGGCCGGGAAGATGTTGATAATTTAGCGATGCTCGACCGGGAAGATGTTGATAATTTAGAGATGCTCGACCGGGAAGATGTTGATAATTTAGCGATGCTCGACCGGGAAAATGTTGATAATTTAGAGATGCTCGGTCTCAAAGATGTTGATAATTTAGAGATGCTCGACCGGGAAGATGTTTCAAATTGAGCCACCTCGGACTCTGAGCCATTTTAATGTAGCCAACCTCGGCCTTTGTGACGTTTAAAATTTCGTCATGCTTGGCCATGAAGATGGTAAAATTTAGAAATTCCCAACCTCAATGTTGAAATTATAGACATGCTCGGCATCTAAGACATTTAAAATTCTACCTGCTTGGCCTTGGAATTAGTTAAAATTTATCCATGCTCGGCCTCAGTGACGTGTTACATTTAGCCATGCTCGGCCTCAGTGACGTGTTACATTTAGCCATGCTGGGCCTCAGAGACGTGTTGCATTTAGCCATGCTCGGCCTCAGAGACGTGTTACATTTAGCCATGCTCGGCCTCAGAGACGTGTTACATTTAGCCATGCTCGGCCTCAGAGACGTGTTACATTTAGCCATGCTGGGCCTCAGAGACGTGTTGCATTTAGCCATTCTCGGCCTCAGAGACGTGTTACATTTAGCCATGCTCGGCCTCAGAGACGTGTTTCATTTAGCCATCCTCGGCCTCAGAGACGTGTTACATTTAGCCATTCTCGGCCTCAGAGACGTGTTACATTTAGCCATGCTCGGCCTCAGAGACATGTTACATTTAGCCATGCTCGGCCTCAGAGACGGATTACATTTAGCCATGCTCGGCCTCAGAGACGTGTTACATTTAGCCATGCTCGGCCTCAGAGACGGATTACATTTAGCCATGCTCGGCCTCAGAGACGTGTTACATTTAGCCATGCTCGGCCTCAGAGACAGTGTTACATTTAGCCATGCTCGCCTCAGCGACGTGTTACAATTAGGAATGCTCGGCCTCAGAGACGTGTTACATTTAGCCATGCTCGGCCTCAGAGACGTGTTACATTTAGCCATGCTCGGCCTCAGAGACGTGTTACATTTAGCCATTCTCGGCCTCAGAGACGTGTTACATTTAGCCATGCTCGGCCTCAGAGACGTGTTACATTTAGCCATGCTCTGCCTCAGAGACGTGTTACATTTAGCCATTCTCGGCCTCAGAGACGTGTTACATTTAGCCATGCTCGGCCTCAGTGACGTGTTACATTTAGCCATGCTCGGCCTCAGAGACGTGTTACATTTAGCCATGCTCGGCCTCAGAGACGTGTTACGTTTAGCCATGCTCGGCCTCAGAGACGTGTTACATTTAGCCACGCTCGGCCTCAGAGACGTGTTACGTTTAGCCATGCTCGGCCTCAGAGACGTGTTACATTTAGCCATGCTCGGCCTCAGAGACGTGTTACATTTTAGCCATGCTCGGCCTCAGAGACGTGTTACATTTAGCCATGCTCGGCCTCAGAGACGTGTTACATTTAGCCATGCTCGGCCTCAGAGACGTGTTACATTTAGCCATGCTCGGCCTCAGAGACGTGTTACATTTAGCCATGGTCGGCCTCAGAGACATGTTACATTTAGCCATGCTCGGCCTCAGAGACGTGTTACATTTAGCCATTCTCGGCCTCAGAGACGTGTTACATTTAGCCATGCTCGGCCTCAGAGACGTGTTACATTTAGCCATGCTCGGCCTCAGAGACGTGTTACATTTAGCCTTGCTCGGCCTCAGAGACGTGTTACATTTAGCCATGCTCGGCCTCAGAGACGTGTTACATTTAGCCATTCTCGGCCTCAGAGACGTGTTACATTTAGCCATGCTCGGCCTCAGAGACGTGTTACATTTAGCCATGCTCGGCCTCTGAGACGTGTTGCATTTAGCCATTCTCGGCCTCAGAGACGTGTTACATTTAGCCATTCTCGGCCTCAGAGACGTGTTACATTTAGCCATGCTCGGCCTCAGAGACGTGTTACATTTAGCCATGCTCGGCCTCTGAGACGTGTTACATTTAGCCATTCTCGGCCTCAGAGACGTGTTACATTTAGCCATTCTCGGCCTCAAAGACGTGTTACATTTAGCCATGCTCGGCCTCAGAGACGTGTTACATTTAGCCATGCTCGGCCTCAGAGACGTGTTACATTTAGCCATGCTCGGCCTCAGAGACGTGTTACATTTAGCCATGCTCGGCCTCAGAGACGTGTTACATTTAGCCATTCTCGGCCTCAGAGACGTGTTACATTTAGCCATTCTCGGCCTCAGAGACGTGTTACATTTAGCCATTCTCGGCCTCTAAGACGTTTAAAATTTACCCATCCTCGGTGTAGAAGCCAGGTATTTTAAATACTCTTAATATAGGTAAAAAGTTGCTTAAAGCATAAATATTAATTCCCAGATTTAAAATGAAAGAAACTATATAATTTCCAAACTCAGTCATGAATTTGCAAAACACAGAAGTCTGATAAGAGCATTACATTTTTCCAAGGAAAAGGGTTGAATCCATGGCAACGAGGAATAAGAATGAAGGTATGCACGATTCTCACGCCTTTCGAGATTAGGGTGAATTACATTCCATGATTATACAATCTGAAACATTTTAGACTGTGTTGCCTTGTTTTTAATAAATGGACAGTTAAAACATCGAATCAAATATAATATATATATATATATTTGATTCTAACATTCTCATTGAAACAATCTTATAATAGACAGTTTGAATTATATTGTCGGAGTTATGTCCAGCGTGGCATGACGAGATAACATAAGGTCTCCATTGTGGCAGCAGTGAGGTCAGCATGAGGTCTCCATTGTGGCAATAGTAGGTCAGCATTAGACCAGTTTTTGCTGGTTTTGACAATGCACAATATTGCATTCTTTAACCTGCAAGTAGGCAACAATTGGAAGTAATGTTACATCGTGAAGATGGACAGCTTGCTATCAAATCAAATGTGTTTGAGTCTAACTCAAACCAATTAGGATTATATTGGGGTGTGATCGGATCTCTTAAGACAGATATGAAATAGTATATCCATGGACGATTTGGCCACCATTTAGAGAGAAAGAAAAGGAAAGAGAGAGAAAGAAAAAGAAACAGAGCCAGAGAGACAAGGAAGAGAATTAGAAAAGAGTTCTGTATCCATATTTCATTTTCAGACTTTGACTTCAGACTTTGACTTTTAAAGTTGTGTTCGGGCTATTGGCTCAGAAGATAATTCCTGTGATTCTTTGAAGAAAATCAAATTGTCTACAAACTACCTTTTAAACGATTTTCAATTTGTAACCAATGAACTCCAAATAAAACTATTCTTATTTGCACCTGACAAGTTTTCTAACTTGAATTTCTACTGAGTTTCAATAATGTACAAGAACAACCGGTAACCCTGAATTGAAAAAACTTCGTAATCATAAGATCCTTCAACTTGCCGAGTGGTGGAAGGGTCAGTTCCCTCTCCAGCTTTGAGTGTATTTCCCCTGTCTAGTTGTGAGTGGGTCAGTTCCCTCTTCCAGAATTGAGTGTGTCTGTCTCCTGATCATTATGAATGGGTCATGAACAGTTGTTAATGGGTTGTGTCTCTCGTCCAGATTGAGTGTGCCTATCGCATGTCCACTTGTGGTGAGGTCAGTTCCCTGCCCAGATGGTGTGTGACTTTCCACTGTCCAGTTGTGAAAGTTTACTTCCCTGTGTGGATTTGAGTGTGTTCTTTCCCTGTCCAGTTATGAATTGTAAGTTCCTGTGGAGTTTGCACATTCTCCCTGTGTTTGTGTGGGTTTCGTCCCCACAACCCACAAATGTGCAAGCTAGGTGGATTGGCCATGCTAAACTGCCCGTCAATGAGAAAAAATGAATTGGGTACTCTAACTTTAAAAAAAAACAAAAAAAAAGAATAGTCAGTTCCCTGTTCTGTTTGTGAGATTACTTCCCCCACCCAGTTGTGAATGGGTCAGATTCCTCCCCAGATGTAAGTGTGCTTTTACTCTGTCCATTTGTGAATTGCCTGTTCCTTCTCCAAATTTGAGTGTGTCTTTCCCATGTCCAGCATTGAATAGGTCAGCTCCCTGACGAGATTGCAGTGTGTTATTTCCCTGTCCAGATATGGTTTGTTCCCTTTCCAGTTTGAGAGATTATTTCCCCTGTCCAGTTGTGAATGGGCAGTGGGAAAGTTGCCTCTCCAGATTTGAGTGTGTCTTTCCCCAATTCAATTGTGAGGTAGACTTTCCCTATCCTGTTGTGAATGGGTCAGTTCTCTCCTCCAGATTTGTATGTGTCTCTCCACTATCCTGTTGTGCACGGATCAGTTACCTCTCCAGAGTTGGATGTTTCTAACCCTGTCCATTTGTGGTTGGGTCAGTTCCCTTGACAGTTTTGAGTGTGTCTTTCCCCTGTCCAGTTGCGAATGGGTCAGTTCCCTGTCGAGATTTGAGTGTGTCTTTCCGCTGTGCTGTTGTGAATGAGCCCATTCCCACTCCAGATTCAAGTGTGTATTTCCACTGCCGAGTTGTGAACGCGGCAACTTCCTCTCCAGATTTGAGTGAGAATTGCCACTGTCCAGTTTTAAATGTGAAAGTTCCCGATGAAGATTTGAGTGTATGTTTCACTAGTCCACTTGAGGGAGTTTTTCCTCTATCCTGGTGTAAATGGGTCAGATCCCTCTTCCAGCTTTGAGTGTGCCTTTCCACCGTCCAGTGATGAATGAGTTAGTTCCCTGACCATACTTGAGTTAGTTTTACTTCTCTCGTTGTGAATGGGTCAGTTCTCTGTCGGGATTTGAGTGTGTCTTTCCCACTGTCCTGTTGTGAATGAGTCTGTTCCCTCCCCAGATTGGAGTGTGCCTTCCCACTGTCCTGTTGTGAATGAGTCTGTTCCCTCTCCAGATTGGAGTGTGCCTTTCCCACTGTCCTGTTGTGAATGAGTCTGTTCCCTCTCCAGATTGGAGTGTGCCTTCCCACTGTCCTGTTGTGAATGCGTCTGTTCCCTCTCCAGATTGGAGTGTGCTTCCCACTGTCCTGTTGTGAATGAGTCTGTTCCCTCTCCAGATTGGAGTGTGCCTTCCCACTGTCCTGTTGTGAATGAGTCTGTTCCCTCTCCAGATTGGAGTGTGCCTTCCCACTGTCCTGTTGTGAATGAGTCTGTTCCCGCTCCAGATTGGAGTGTGCCTTCCCACTGTCCTGTTGTGAATGAGTCTGTTCCCTCTCCAGATTGGAGTGTGCCTTCCCACTGTCCTGTTGTGAATGAGTCTGTTCCCTCTCCAGATTGGAAGTGTGCCTTCCCACTGTCCTGTTGTGAATGAGTCTGTTCCCTCTCCAGATTGGTGTGTGCCTTCCCACTGTCCTGTTGTGAATGAGTCTGTTCCCTCTCCAGATTGGAGTGTGCATTTCCCACTGTCCTGTTGTGAATGAGTCTGTTCCCTCTCCAGATTGGAGTGTGTTTCCCACTGTCCTGTTGCGAATGAGTCTGTTCCCTCTCCAGATTGGAGTGTGCCTTCCCACTGTCCTGTTGTGAATGAGTCTGTTCCCTCTCCAGATTGGAGTGTGCTTTCCCACTGCCCTGTTGTGAATGAGTCTGTTCCCTCTCCAGATTGGAGTGTGTCTTTCCCACTGTCCTGTTGTGAATGAGTCTGTTCCCTCTCCAGATTGGAGTGTGCCTTCCCACTGTCCTGTTGCGAATGATTCTGTTCCCTCTCCAGATTGGAGTGCGCCTTCCCACTGTCCTGTTGTGAATGAGTCTGTTCCCTCTCCAGATTGGAGTGCGCCTTTCCATTGTCCTGTTGTGAATGAGTCTGTTCCCTCTCCAGATTGGAGAGTGTCTTTCGCACTGTCCTGTTGTGAATGAGTCTGTTCCCTCTCCAGATTGGAGTGTGCCTTCCCACTGTCCTGTTGTGAATGAGTCTGTTCCCTCTCCAGATTGGAGTGTGCCTTCCCACTGTCCTGTTGCGAATGATTCTGTTCCCTCTCCAGATTGGAGTGCGCCTTTCCATTGTCCTGTTGTGAATGAGTCTGTTCCCTCTCCAGATTGGAGTGTGCGTTTCCAATGTCCTGTTGTGAATAAGTCTGTTCCCTCTCCAGATTGGAGTGTGCCTTCCCACTGTCCTGTTGTGAATGAGTCTGTTCCCTCTCCAGATTGGAGTGTGCCTTTCCATTGTAGAGTTGTGAATGGGTTGTTTCCCTCTTTCATATTGGAGTTTGCCTATCCACTGTCCAGAGGTCTGTTCCCTATCCATTTTGAGAGTACTTTCCCTGTCCAGTTGTGAATGGGTCAGTTCTCTCTCCAGATTGGAATGTGCTTTCCCCTCTCCAGTGTGAATGGGTCAGTTCGCACGCGAGATTTGAATGTTTTTTTGCCTGCCCAGTTGGGTCAGTTTCCTTGGCAGATTTGAGTGTGACTTTCCGCTGTCAACAGGGAATGGGTCTGTTCCCAGTCCAGGGGTTAGTGCGCCTTTCACATGCCCAGTGTTGGATGGGACATTTCCCACAACATACATTATTGTGTCTTTCCCCTGTTGTGCGCTGAACTGTCAATTTTCTTTGCAGATTTGACTGTGTCTTCCCTCTGTCCAGTTATGACTGGTCAATTCCCTGTCCATTTGTGAATGTGTGAGGTCGCATCCCAGGTGTGAGTGAGCCTTCCCCTTGTCCAGTTGTGAATTAGTTTGTTCCCTCTCCAGATTTGAGTTGTCTCTTCCATGTCCAGGTTTGATACAGTCAGTTCGATAACGAGATTTGAGTGTGTCTTTCCCCTGTCCAGATATGAATGGCCTGTTCCCTTTCCAGTATGAGGACGTATTTCCCCTGTGCAGTTGTGAATGGGTCAGTTCCCTGTTCAGTTTGATGGATTATTTTCCCCACCCAGTTGTGAATGGGTCAGATCTTCCCCAGATGTGTGCGCATTTCCCCTGTCCAGTTATCAATGGAGCGTTCCTTGTCCAGATTTGAGTGTGCCTTTCCCCTGTCCGCTTGCGGGAGTTTTTCCACTATTCTGTTGTGAATGGGTCAGTTCCCTCTCCCAGGCTTGAGTGTGTCTTTCCACTGTCCAGTTATGAATGTGCCAGTTCCTGTTCCACATTTGAGTGTTTTTTTCTTGTCGAGTTGTGAATGGGTCGGTTCCCTCTTCCAGATTTGAGTGTATATTTCCACTGTCCAGTGAGGAACGAGTCAGTTCCCCTTCCAGATTTGAGTCTGTTTTATTCCTCTCCAGTTGTGAATGGGCCAGTTCCCTGTCAAGATTGCAGTATACCTTTCAACTGTCGAGTTGTGAATGAGTCAGTTCCCTCTTCCAGATTTGAGTTTGCCTTTGCCCTGTCCAGAGATGAATGGTCAGTTCCACGTCCATTTTGAGAGAGTTTTTCCCCTGTCCAGTTGAGTTTGGGTCAGTGTCCTTAGCAGATTTGGATGCGACTTTCCCCTTTCCACCAGTGAATGGGCCTGTTCCCAGTCCAGATGTGAGTGTGTCTTTCACCTGCCCGGTGGTGGAAGGGTCAGTTCCCTCTCCAGCTTTCGGGGTATTTGCCCTGTCCAGTTCTGAGTGGGTCAGTTCCCTCTTCCAGAATTGAGTGTGTCTGTCCCCTGATCAATTATGAATGGATCATGAACAGTTGTTAATGGGTTGTGTCTCTCTTCAGGTTTGAGTGTGCTTATCGCATGTCCCCTTGTGGTGAGGTCAGTTCCCTGCCCAGATGGTGTTTGCCTTTCCACTGTTCAGTTGTGAAAGTTTACTTCCCTGTGTGGATTTGAGTGTGTTCTTTCCCTGTCTAGTTATGAATAGTCAGTTCCTGTGGAGTTTGCACATTAGAACATAGAACAGTACAGCACAATACAGGCCCTTTGGCCCTCGATGTTGTGCCGAGCAATGATCACCCTACTCGAACCCACGTATCTACCCTGTACCCGTAACACAACAACAGGCCCCCACCTTACTTTTTAGGACACTACGGGCAATTTAGCATGGCCACTCCACCTAACCCGCACATCTTTGGACTGTGGGAGGAAACCGGAGCACCCGGAGGAAACCCACACACACGGGGAGGACGTGCAGACCACACAGACAGTGACCCAGCCGGGTATCGAACCTGGGACCCTGGAGCTGTGAAGCATTAATGCTAACCACCATGCTACCGTGCTGCCCGCAAACATTCTCCCTGTGTTTGTGTGGGTTTCGTCCCCACAACCCACAAAGGTGCAAGCTAGGTGGATTGGCCATGCTAAATTGCCCCTTAATGGGAAAAATGAATTGGGTACTCTAAATTTAAAAAATAATAGAATAGTCAGTTCCCTGTCCAGTTTGAGGAATTCTTTCCCCCACCCAGTTGTGAATGGGTCAAATTTCTCCCTTCATCCTCTCTGTCTTTCTCCTCTCCCTCTCTCTGATCTCCCTCACCGCCCTCCTCCCAACACTCTTTCTGTACTTCGCTCTCTCTCTCTTTCCCTCTCCCCAGTACCCCAGTAGTTGGGAAGGAGAGAGAGAGAGAGAGGGGGTCAGGCACAGGAATCCAACAACCACAGCAAACTGAATTCAAATGCCCCCTGTGGATTTAATTTCACCCTCATATTTATATCTCGGCCTAAAATACAGGCTTCGTTCCAGCATTTACCTGCTTCAAGTTAAGGGACTTTTATTTCGAGCCATCGAGATTACTTCAAAGTCGATGCGTTTGTTTTGAAAGTGACTCCACTATTTTAATAATATTTTTGGAACAAATTTAGAATACCCAATTTATTTTTTCCAATTAAGAGGCAATTTAGCGTGGTAAATTCACCTGCCCTGCACATCTTTGGGTTGTGGGGGCGAAACCCACACAAACACGGGGACAATGGGTAAACTCCACACGGACAGTGACCTCGAGCCGGGATCGAACCTGGGACCTCGGTGCTGTGAGGCTGCAGCGTTAACTCACTGCGCCACCGTGCTGCCCTAAAGTGACCCCACTATTGTTAATTTTATGAATTCTGCTGGCAACTTGTGCACAGGGAGATCCCAAAAGCACTTTCAAAATTGAGTTCAGAGTTTCTGATCTGAGATTTCCCTCTCTCTCTCTCTTTCTCTGTTTCTGCACCATTGTTGCATTGTGCACACTGACGGCAGTATTGATTGCACAGTAAGATCCCACAAGCAGCAGTGTGATCATGGCTGAATAGCCCCTCAGTCCCCTGTGAAAACGGTTCATCAACTCACTCAGTCCCAAGACTTTAAAATTTGAGATCTTTGAACCCAATTTGCAGTCCATGTGCTATTTTATTTTTAAGAGTTGTGATCACAATTGCTTTGTGGGCAAAAGCCGCAGTCCTGTGCATGAACAGCAAGATCCCACAGCAGCAGTAATGTCAACGTAACCAGGTGGGGTGCTGTCTCCCCTCCCCACTCACTCCTGCTTCGAGCCCCATTCCCCCTGGATCTATACCCCTTCCTCCCCATCATCCTGTGCGTGTGGTTTGGCCCAAGTCTGAAGAACTTCCTTCAATTCTCTGACAGCGTTAAACTGCCTCTCAAAACAAAGAAAAACCTTTATAAAACAAAGTCCACTGATACACAGAAAGATCACAGAAGCTGCAGTCAGCAGTGTTGAGTGTCGTTTAAAATAGCTAACAGGTTCTACGGAGAGTGACCGGGGCTCAGGCAATGAAATCCAACCCCCCCCTCCCCCTTTCGGGACACCCAGATTTAAAATAACCCCTGTTAGTTTGGATTCAGGATCAACATTTAGACAGCTTCATATTACAGATTTTAATTCACTTTTTGTCACCCACCAAAGGTTTAATGTGTATGTGTCTGAGTGCAAGGCCGGGTCGGCAATAAAGAGACAACTCGCGTGAGTGTGGCCTTTGGAGTAGGCCTCAGTCCACCCACTTGTCCTCTGGAGAAAATCCCTTGTCCAAATATTCCTTGTCACATTGCAGTCTTCAAAATTCAAATTCCTGGGGAAAAGAGGGTGCAAATGAACTAATACACAGGAAAATGTTTAAACTAGAAACACAGCAAGAGGACAAATTCTCTCTCTGTTACACAGACTCTCAGCAACATCCATCTAGAAACATCTCAGTTATTAACCACAGAATAGCAAAGATTGAGAGGCAGTTCCCGCTTCCCTGGTGTTTCTCCGTCTCTCTCTCTCTCCTCCCCTCCCCACGATCTCATTCTCATTGTCCCTCAGGTATGAACATTAAATCAGGGTAATACGCAGACACACACTCACCCTGGGTGAAGCCTGTGGAATAGGCCTCAGTCCATCCATCCAACCTCTGAAGAAAAGCCCTGGTCCCAAGGATTCCTGTTCACATTGCAGTCTTTCAAAATTCAAATTCCTGGGGAAAAGAGGATGAAAGTTAAGTGAAAGACAGGAAAAGTTTGAAACTATTTGATATAGCGAGAGCCCAGGATCCACTTTTCAGTTACACAAACTCAGCAACATCCAAATACAAAAATGTCACAGCTTTCAACCAGAGACTAAAAAGGATTGAGAGACAGTTCCCCCCTTCCCTTGTGTTTCTCCCTGTCTCTCCATCCCTAACTCATTTATATTTCTGTCTCCCTCCTGCCTCTCTCTCTCTTTATCCCTCAGATATTAAAATTAAACCTCTGTCAGGGTAATAACCAGACACAACTCACCCCGGGTGAAGCCTGCGGAACAGGCCTCAACCAGCGCTCTGGATGAATTCTCACTCCCTCGTCATCCTCACCAAATCCTCCTCTTTGTATTCCCGACTACCTTAAAGTTCTGCAAATAAAAGTCCCTTGAGAGAAAAAGAGATAAAATTGGTTAGAAAGACAATAAGAGGGACATTTTCAAACCTACACAAAACAGCACAACAGGAGTCCAGCATTTCCACTCCCCTGTCAATCTCTCAGCAACACACCAACACACACAATTCACAGGTGAAAAACAAACAGATTGACACACTCAGCAACACACACAGACGCATGCTGAACAAGAGGAGCAATGTTTTCAGTGTAGTGGGAGGATTGGTTTGAGAACTGAAGTCCCCCAGACTCAGATTGACCCTCAGTGAGCTGTGAGCAAACCCCAGCCCTGGTCTCTGCCATGTGTGGAATGTCTGCCTCTGTGGATTGCTCAATATTGACATGTAAATGACGAGGGCGAGGAATGGTTGTTGCAGGTTCCAGGGTTTAGATATTTCAGTAAGCTCAGGGAAGGTGGTAAGAGAGGGGGAGGGGTTGGCATTGTTAGTCAAGGACAATATTGCTGGTGGCTGAGAGGACATTTGATGAGGACTCGAATACTGAGGTGGTATGGGCTGAGTTAAGAAACAGAAAAGGAGAGGTCACCCTGTTAGGGCTTTTCTATAGGCCTCCGAAAAATTCCAGAGATGTAGAGGAAAGGATTGCAAAGATGATTCTGGATAGGAGAGAAAATAACAGGGTAGTTGTTATGGGGTACCTTAACTTTCCAAATATTGACTGGAAACACTATAGTTCGAGTACTTTAGATGGGTCCGTTTTTGTCCAATGTGTGCAGGAGGGTTTCCTGATGCAGTATGTAGATAGGCCAACAAGAGGCGAGGCCGTATTGGATGTGGTACTGGGTAATGGACCAGGACAAGTGTTAGATTTGGAGGTAGGTGAGCACTTGGGTGATACTGACCACAATTCAGTTATGTTTACTTTAGTGTAGGAAATGGATAGGTATACACCGCAGGGCAAGAGTTATAGCTGGGGGAAAGGCAATTATGATACGACGAGGCAAGACTCAGGATGCATCGGCTGGAGAGGAAAACTGCAGGGGATGGACACAATGGAAATGTGGAGCATGTTCAAGGAACAGCTACTGCGTGTCATTGATAAGTATGTACCTGTTAGACAGGGGGAAAGTGGGTGAATTATGGGTTGCTGGGGCATTCGACAGCGGATTGTTGGCTACCTGCTCAAACCGAGCATAGAATACATTAAGTTCATCGGGGAGGGGTGCGCTGCTGCCAGAGATACTGCTCGGCATCGCTTTGTAGCCCGTTATGTTGCTTAGTCCTTGCAACAACCGCCGAGAGTCTGTCTGTGACTCTAGCTCAGTTTGATATTCTCTCTTTGCATCTCGGATGGCTTTGCGGAGGTCGTACCTGGATTTCTTGTATAGGACAGGGTCGTCTGCCTTGAACGTCTCAGATCTGTCCTTCAGGAGGGAGTCAATCTCCCGGTTGAGACATGGTTTCCGGTTGGGGAACGTACGTCCTGCTTTCTTTGGCACGCAGTTGTCCACACATTTGCTGATGAAGTCTGTGACGGTGGTGGCATACTCATTTAAGTTAGTCGCTGAGTTCTTAAATATGGACCAGTCCACTATCTCCAAGCAGTCACGTAAGAGCTCTTCTGTCTCCTCGGGCCAGCACTGCACAACCTTCTTAGCTGGATTCTCCCGCTTGAGTTTCTGCTGGGCCTGTGTCGGCACTGTCAGAGGGTCAGTCAGTATACAGGGCAGGGGAGTAATGATAAGCCTGTGTCGGCACTGTCAGAGGGTCAGTTAGTATACAGGGCAGGGGAGTGACGATGGGCCAGTGTCGGCACTGTCAGAGGGTCAGTCAGTATAGAGGGCAGGGGAGTGATGATGGGCCTGTGTCGGCACTGTCAGCGGGTCAGTATACAGGGCAGGAGAGCGATGATGGGCATGTGTCGGGACTGTCAGTGGGTTAGTCAGTATACAGGGCAGGAGAGTGATGATGGGGCCTGTGTCGGCACTGTCAGAGGGTCAGTCAGTATACAGGGCAGGAGAGTGATGATGGGCCTGTGTCGGCACTGTCAGCGGGTCAGTAGACAGGGCAGGAGAGTGACGATGGACCTGTGTCGGGACTGTCAGTGGGTCAGTATACAGGGCAGGAGAGTGACGATGGGCCTGTGTCAGGACTGTCAGTGGGTCAGTCAGTATACAGGGCAGGAGAGTGACGATGGGCCTGTGTCGGGACTGTCAGTGGGTCAGTATACAGGGCAGGGGAGTGATGATGGACCTGTGTCGGGACTGTCAGTGGGACAGTATACAGGGCAGGAGAGTGATAATGGGCCTGTGTCGGCACTGTCAGAGGGACAGTCAGTATACAGGGCAGGGGAGTGATGATGGGCCTGTGTCGGCACTGTCAGCGGGTCAGTTAGTATACAGGGCAGGAGAGTGACGATGGGTCTGTGTCGGCACTGTCAGAGGGTCAGTCAATATATAGGGCAGGGGACTGATGATGGGCCTGTGTCGGCACTGTCAGAGAGTCGGTATACAGGGCAGGAGAGTGATGATGGGCCTGTGTCGGCACTAGCAGAGGGTCAGTATTCAGGGCAGGAGAGTGATGATGGGTCTGTGTCAGCACTGTCAACGGGTCAGTCAGTATACAGGGCAGGGGAGTGATGATGGGCCTGTGTCGGCACTGTCAGAGGGTCAGTATACAGGGCAAGAGAGTGATGATGGGCCTGTGTCGGCACTGTCAGCGGGTCAGTATACAGGGCAGGAGAGTGATGATGGGCCTGTGTCGGCACTGTCAGTGGGTCAGTCAGTATTCAGGGCAGGAGAGTGATGATGGGCCTGTTTCGGCACTGTCAGCGGGTCAGTATACAGGGCAGGAGAGTGATGATGGGCCTGTGTCGGCACTCTCAGCGGGTCAGTCAGTATACATAGCAGGGGAGTTATTATGGGTCTGTGTCGGCACTGTCAGAGGGTCAGTATGCAGGGCAGGGGAGTTATGATGGGCCTGTGTCGGCACTGTCAGAGGGTCAGTATGCAGGGCAGGGGAGATATGATGGGCCTGTTTCGGCACTGTCAGTGGGTCAGTCAGTATACAGGGCAGGGGGGTGATGATGGGCCTGTGCCGGCACTGTCAGCGGGTCAGTATACAGGGCTGGGGAGTGATGATGGGCCTGTGCCGGCACTGTCAGCGGGTCAGTATACAGGGCTGGGGAGTGATAATGGGCCTGTGTCGGCACTGTCAGTAAGTCAGTCAGGATACAGGGCTGGGGAGTGATGATGGGCCTGTGTCGGCACTGTCAGAGGGTCAGTATACAGGGCAGGAGAGGGATGATAGGCCTGTGTCGGCACTGTCAGCGGGTCAGTCAGTATCCAGGGCAGGAGAGTGATGATGGGCCTGTGTCGGCACTGTCAGCGGGTCAGTCAGTATACAGGGCATGATAGTGATGATGTGCCTGTGTCGGCACTGTCAGTGGGTCAGTCATTATACACGGCAAGAGAGTGATGATGGGCCCGTGTCAGCACTGTCAGCAGGTCAGTCAGTATACAGGGCAGGGTAGAGGTGATGGGCCTGTGTCGGCACTGACAGTGGGTCAGTCAGTATACAGGGCAGGGGAGTGATGATGAGCCTGTGTCGGAACGGTCAGAGGGTCAGTATACAGGACAGGAGAGTGATGATGGGCCTGTGTCAGCTCTGTCAGCGGGTCAGTCAGTATACAGGGCAGGAGAGTGATGATGGGCCTCTGTCGGCACTGTCAGCGGGTCATTCTAAAGGACAGGAGAGAGATGATGGGCCCGTGTCAGCACTGTCATCAGGTCAGTCAGTATACAGGGCAGGGTAGAGGTGATGGGCCTGTGTCGGCACTGACAGTGGGTCAGTCAGTATACAGGGCAGGGGAGTGATGATTGGCCTGTGTTGGCACTGTTAGAGGGTCAGAATACAGGGCAGGGGACTGATGATGTGCCTGTGTCGGCACTTTCAGCGGGTCAGTCAGTAAACAGGGCAGGAGAGTGATGATGGGCCTGTGTCGGCACTGTCAGCGGGTCAGGGTACAGGGCAGGGGAGTGATGATGGGCCTGTGTCCGCACTGTCAGAGGGTCAGTATACAGGGCAGGAGAGTGATGATGGGCCTGTGTCGGCACTGTCAGTGGGTCAGTATACAGGGCATGAGAGTGATGATAGGCTTGTGTCGGCACTGTCAGCGGGTCAGTATACAGGGCAGGAGAGTGATGATGGGCCTGTGTCGGCACTGTCAGTGGGTCGGTCAGTATACAGGGCAGGAGAGTGATGATGGGCCTGTGTCGGCACTTTCAGTGGGTCAGTCAGTATACAGGGTTGGAGAGTGATGATGGGCCTGTGTCGGCACTGTCAGTGGGTCAGTCAGTATACAGGGCAGGAGAGTGATGATGGGCCTGTGTCGGCACTGTCAGCGGGTCAGTCAGTATACAGGGCAGAGAGTGATGATGGGCCTGTGTCGGCACTGTCAGCGGGTCAGCCAGTACACAGGGCAGTAGAGTGATGATGGGCCTGTTTCGGCACTGTCAGAGGGTCAGTATACGGGGCAGGAGAGTGATGATGGGCCTGTGACGGAACTGTCAGAGGGTCAGTCAGTATACAGGGCAAGTCATTGATAATGGGCCTGTTGCGGCACAGTCAGAGGGTCAGTCAGTATACAGGGCAGGAGAGTGATTATGGGCCTGTGTCGGCACTGTCAGAGGGTCAGTCAGTACACAGGGCAGGAGAGTGATGATGGGCCTGTGCCGGAACTGTCAGAGGGTCAGTCAGTTTACAGGGCAGGAGAGTGATGATGGGCCTGTGTTGGCACGGTCAGCGGGTCAGTCAGTATACAGGGCAGGAGAGTGATGATGGGCCTGTGTTGGCACTGTCAGCGGTTCAGTATACAGGGCAGGGGAGTGATGATGGGCCTGTGTCGCCACTGTCAGCGAGACAGTCATTATACAGGGCAGGAGAGTGATGATGGGCCTGTGTCGGCACTGTCAGAGGGTCAGTATACTGGGCAGTAGAGCGATGATGGGCCTGTGTCGGCACTGTCAGTGGGTCAGTATACAGGGCAGGAGAGTGATGATGGGCCTGTGTTGGCACTGTCAGCGGGACAGTATACAGGGCAGTGGAGTGATGATGGGCCTGTGTCGGCACTGTCAGAGGGTCAGTATGCAGGGCAGGGGAGATATGATGGGCCTGTTTCGGCACTGTCAGTGGGTCAGTCAGTATACAGGGCAGGGGGGTGATGATGGGCCTGTGCCGGCACTGTCAGCGGGTCAGTATACAGGGCTGGGGAGTGATGATGGGCCTGTGCCGGCACTGTCAGCGGGTCAGTATACAGGGCTGGGGAGTGATAATGGGCCTGTGTCGGCACTGTCAGTAAGTCAGTCAGTATACAGGGCTGGGGAGTGATGATGGGCCTGTGCCGGCACTGTCAGCGGGTCAGTATACAGGGCAGGAGAGTGATGATGGGCCTGTGTCGGCACTGTCAGCGGGTCAGTTAGTATACAGGGCAGGAGAGTGACGATGGGTCTGTGTCGGCACTGTCAGAGGGTCAGTCAATATATAGGGCAGGGGACTGATGATGGGCCTGTGTCGGCACTGTCAGAGAGTCGGTATACAGGGCAGGAGAGTGATGATGGGCCTGTGTCGGCACTAGCAGAGGGTCAGTATTCAGGGCAGGAGAGTGATGATGGGTCTGTGTCAGCACTGTCAACGGGTCAGTCAGTATACAGGGCAGGGGAGTGATGATGGGCCTGTGTCGGCACTGTCAGAGGGTCAGTATACAGGGCAAGAGAGTGATGATGGGCCTGTGTCGGCACTGTCAGCGGGTCAGTATACAGGGCAGGAGAGTGATGATGGGCCTGTGTCGGCACTGTCAGTGGGTCAGTCAGTATTCAGGGCAGGAGAGTGATGATGGGCCTGTTTCGGCACTGTCAGCGGGTCAGTATACAGGGCAGGAGAGTGATGAGGGCCTGTGTCGGCACTCTCAGCGGGTCAGTCAGTTACATAGCAGGGGAGTATTATGTCGGTGTCGGCACTGTCAGGGGTCAGTATGCAGGGCAGGGGAGTTAGTTAGTGGGCCTGTGTCGGCACTGTCAGAGGTCAGTATGGGGCTGGGGGGAGTGATAATGGGCCTGTGTCGGCACTGTCGTAGTCAGTCAGTATACAGGGCTGGGGAGTGATGATGGGCCTGTGTCGGCACTGTCAGAGGGTCGTATACAGGCAGGAGAGGGATGATAGGCCTGTGTCGGCACTGTCAGCGGGTCAGTCAGTATCCAGGGCAGGAGAGTGATGATGGGCCTGTGTCGGCACTGTCAGAGCGTCAGTCAGTATACAGGGCATGATAGTGATGATGTGCCTGTGTCGGCACTGTC